>NC_092422.1:47041645-47341645 GCF_036169615.1 Heliangelus exortis | reverse complement strand
CCATCTGACTGCATACAAACTTCAGTGGCATCAGGGGAAAAATAATGACATTTTCAGAAGCCATTAAGTGAAAAACTATACTATATACTAAGCACAGAGTACAGTACTTAATTTAAAATGCTTGAGTAAAGTGGATCATTAAAATGGGCTTCAATAGCAGATACAGAAATTTATGACAGGCACTGGGGCATGAAATATCTAAAAGTGAAGTCTGGTAGATAATGCAATAAATTGTTTAGGGACTATCTATTCCTTGTGATAATTGAAAAGAATTTTGATAAATACTTCCCAGATGATGGAATAAATAAAATTCTTTTTTTTTTTTTTCTTTTAATCTCCCTCTTCCCCAAGACTTTCAATGAAGAATTACGACTATTTGGGAGTAAAAAAAAAATCTGTGGCCTTTCCTGTTTCTTTTTTTGTTGTTTCTTTTAAAATTACTGTTTCAGAGAGCAGAGATAATCAATAAAATATTTAACATTTAGCTAAGAATAGTGTCACTTCAGAAAACAAAAAGGAAACTTTATTGTTATACCTTTTTTTTTTTTTCTTAAACATAATGATATCAACAAACCTAAACTGACCTGCTTCCTGCCAGTGCCTATTTCACAGACATTGTCAGATAGCTGAGAATAATGTGCAAATCTAAGTGCATCTGCAAAGAAAGTTGTCACAAAAAGGTATCTGTACCAGGTATTCCAGGTTCTTAAGTATAATGAATTAGATAAGCCACTGTAAAAGTATTTGTCTCTCCCACCTAACTATAGGAAGAGCTGACATAAATGGTTTAGCTAATATGTTTAATTCTAAAACAGCTGAAATTATAAGAAATTAATGCTATTCTACTTGTGTGTGATCTAAAATGAACTAAAGCATTTTTGTGATTCTTACAAAGTTGAACGCTTCAATTGGTACATGAAAAATTTGATTTTTATTCTATACAGATACAGATACAGATACATACAGAAATTAAACTAGAATCCTGATCAATGATCCTGATAAGAACTAATTATATACTGCAAAAGTAATGGAAAGAAATTACATGACTCCCATAGTACACTTCCGAAATTTCAGCACCATTTGTGATTTCATATATTCAAACCAAGAAATCAAAGAGATTTTCTTTACAGGCTTTGCTTTAGAAGAAAACAGAATATGAATGAGTTTTGATTCATACTGTAGGTGCACAATTAATTATTTTCTTTAAAATTAATTATTTTTCCAGGAAGTTTGCTTAACAAGTTATGTCTCCCTTGGCTGACTTTAATGTTGAGCTTTAATCTCTGCGTCACTTTATGTGTCATGAACGAAATGAGTAATAATTTGCAAAGTAGACCAAACATTGATGAGAAAGCAGATGCTAGATATTCAGTAGGTTTTAAATGCATTTATTTTGTGTTTCAGAGCTAAGTTTCAAGTCTGCCTGCATATATTGAGACCAGTTTCAAAGTTGTAAATGTAACAAAGTTATTTGTGATGAATAAAAGATTATAAAAATATACCCAGAATAATTAGTATTGAAACAGAGAAGGAGTATAATGCTTTGAAACAAAATTAGCAAGAGTTTTAGTTATTTGCACATTATAGTTACTAGAAGGAAAAAAAGAAAAAAAAAAAAAAAAGAGATTTATGTTTGGGAAAGAAAAATGCAATTTCAATATGGTGGCTTCAGTGACATCTGTGAAACCCAGCCAAAAGCCATAATAATTACGTTTTAAAGAGAGACCTCATGATGAAGCATATTGATAAATGGTGCACTCAAGAGCACATGCAGATACTCTGTTCCAACAGTATATTTGCAATAATGAGGGGTCAATATAGACAGTAATGCATTTATTACTCAACTATCAAATGGCCCTCCACATAAATTCCTGCTGTTAATTAACTTCCAAAAGTCATCAAAAAGAACAAAGTAATATTCATTGTCTCTCCTGCACTTCTGTAGTCTGAGAGAATAGAGTGAAAAGAACTTCTTAATGAGCATAGAATTTAATTTACAAAAAATAATCTAGCATAAGGGAAGGAGGGAGGAATTTATTTGTCCTAACAATTGCCACATGCTAAGCTAGCTAATCTTTAGTAGAATTCTTGGATTTCTCAAATCAATAGATACTCTCAAATACCGCTCTGAGGATTGAAAGGATCACCTGGGGAACCTGAGTCATTTAAATAGATGCCTAAAATTTTAATTTATTAAGTCCTACATAAAAGGTGAAACAAGTGCAATGATTCATTATCTTCCTATAAACCTTGCATATTTAAGGATTTGAACATCTGTGCCTTTGTCTATTACTTCTTGGTACTCATCTAAAAATGAAAACTGTCAGTGCAGAACATTTTGTGAAAGACAAATTAAAGCATACCTGTCCAAAAAAGTACTAAAGAGAAGATTCAAAACCTGCAATAAATAACCACTGAGCAGAAAACCCTTATCCACATTTCCCAATAAAAAGAGATATGTAGGAACTTACAAAAACAATAAAGTTTCAAGAACTTCATAGAATCATAGAATAGGCTGGGTTGGAAGGGACCTCAGAGATCATCAAGTCCAACCCTTGATCCACTACCGCTGCAGTTACCAGACCATGGCACTGAGTGCCACATCCAGTCTCTTTTTAAATGTCTCCAGGGACGAAGAGTCCGCTACCTCCCTGGGCAGCCCATTACAATGTCTGATCACCCTTTCCGTGAAAAAATTATTTCTAATATCTAATCTGAACTTTCCCTGGCACAATTTAAGACCATGCCCTCTTGTCTTACTGAGAGCTGCCTGGGAAAAGAGACCAACCCCCACCTGGTTCCAACCTCCTTTCAGGGAGTTGTAGAGAGCAATGAGGTCTCCCCTGAGCCTCCTCTTCTCCAGGCTGAACAGCCCCAGCTCCCTCAGCCTCTCCTCATAGGATCTGTGTTCAAGTCCCTTCACCAGCCTAGTTGCCCTCCTTTGGACCTGTTCGAGGACCTCAATATCCTTCTTGAACTGAGGGGCCCAGAACTGGACACAGTACTCGAGGTGTGGCCTCACCAGGGCTGAGTACAGGGGCAGAATCACCTTCTTGGACCTGCTGGTGACGCTGTTCCTGATCCAGGCCAGGATGCCATTGGCCTTCTTGGCTACCTGGGCACACTGCTGGCTCATGTTCAGCTTCCTGTCAATCCAGACTCCCAGGTCCCTTTCTGCCTGGCTGTTCTCAGCCACTCTGTGCCCAGCCTGGAGCTCCCCATGGGGTTGTTGTGGCCAAAGTGCAGGACCTGGCACTTGGCCTTGTTGAACCTCATCCCATTGGAATCAGCCCAACTCTCCAGTCTGTCCAGGTCCCTCTGCAGAGCCCTCCTGCCTTCCAGCTTACCAAGTTGCATGATTCTAAAGCTGATTGATCCCTAACTTTGCATTAAATACTAATCCTGTGAGCTTGAGCATCTTTATTGAAAACAATTTCTGCAAGAAAAAAAACCAACCAACAAACAAACAAATAAAGAAACCATAACAGTGTTCATGAACTTACATTACCAGAAGACAGAAAAACCAACTCAGAGAGGGACTCTCGTGTAAGATGTTTACTTGAAAGAAAGAGATTTTCTCACACAAGAATTAAGACTTATGCCATAGATGTTTTCAATGACTTAAAGGAGCCTGAGGGATTTACATATGCAGAGTTGTCCTGAAATGTCACAGGAGCTATATTTAGCCTCACAAGCAAATATATTTTGATAGTATCAGTATTTCAAAATATCTTAAAGAAGAACCAAACTCTGCTCTGATTTCCTGAAATAACAGATATCCCCAGACCCAAATTCAGTGTAAATACAGGGACAATGGATTTTTTTTTTTTAAATAGGCCTTACTTGAAGCAAAAATAGTAAGACTTCGTAAGGTAACAGCTTATAATTTAAATTATTAAGCAAAGTAAGGAAACAATGAAAAAATTTCATTAATTTTGCCAAAAGTCTATGTATCAAGTGTTTAACATACCATTTCTATTTCAAGACTATTCCTAAGTAAAATCTATCACAAAATATTTAAATGAGCTCAAAAAAGTTCTAGGTTAGGTATCAAACGCACATTATCATGATTTTTTTATTTACATGAGTTACATTTTTCACATAGATCCACTTCTCAGATGACTAAAATATTTCTTCATACCCTTAACAAGGAAAAATAGGAATTAAAGTTTTATAGTGCAGTTACCATTCTTGTTGAATACTTTATTTTTGCTTTTAAAAAAAGAAAAAAAGAAAACTAAAACATACACAAACAAAACCCCAAAAACAAACAGAAACCAAAACCAAAGCAAACAAAAAAACCCCAGAAAAACCCCCAACAAATAAAAGCCATCAAAAAACCAAAAACAAAACTAAAAAACAAGATTCTAGAAGAGCACTGTGGTCTTTCCTCACTGAGCTGACCTGGCAATCTTCTGCTTAATATTTCATATTTTTATTTTTAAAATAACCATTGAAAACACTTAAATTTCACTCTTCTTGCATGTAGAAAACAAGTGCTTTTCTAATATAAAATATATTAAAAGAATAATAAATGTATTTAATCTCTTGTTGCTTTCTTGAATTTTTTGCTTATGCATTTGAAACACAGAAACCCTTTTCTGACACTTTGCCACACAGAATTTTTTTTTATCACGTGTTTTCTTCTGTGAAATTCAGACATATAATATGAGTTGAGGTAGTAAAGGTGAAATGACCTGAGTGTAATGAAGGTGTTATGTCTCGCGCACAACTTGAGTAAAAAATAATTTATGAGATTATTGCAATTAATTGAAAATTTTGTACGATATTTAACTGAATTATTGTCTTGGGTTAGTGCAGTGCTGTTTAGAAATTGGTGGGGGTGCACAGTGGTAGCTCCTGTGAGAAGGTGCTGGAAGCTCCCTCAGTTCCAGTCTCTGCCCTGCCTCTGCCCAAGATCAAGGAAATATGGGAAGCTGGATGTGCCTCTGTGAGTGACATATTCTGGAATGGGAAGATGAAACTGCAAAAATATAAGAAAAGATTAAATTAGTTTTTTTCTTCCCAGGTTGAATCTGTCTGCTTTTTGCCTGTAATTGTAAACTGGCAAATGAAAACCTCCTTATCCTTGTCTTGATTAATGAACCTTAAAGGGGATTTTCTCCTCCCTGGCCCATGGAGATGGTGGTGGGTTAGCGATCAGAGGACTGGTTGACACCAGCTGGCCCTAAACCATGTCAAATTTATAAGCATATTCAATATTTTTGTTTGCCAAATAACTTTTTCTAAGAGAAAAATCACAAAGACTGTAAATAAAAAATCATAACTACTCTAATGAGTAACAAATTATTCCTTGTCCTTCTGTCTCTTGTCTAGTTACACCCAGGAGAGGGAACTATTGCTCGCTAACTCAATTTTTGTTGGCATTACAGGAAAAATTGTTTCACTTCAGTGAAAACTTGAAAATTTCTGTGAGAAGCAAGAAGGCTATTCACTTATTAATCAAATAGATTTATTTGCAAAAGCAATACATAACAAGTGGTTTTCAGACCCTAGAAAGAAATCTCTGCTGCTGCATTGTGTTGCGGCGAGCCTTCTTTCTTTCGGGGACTCAGTTCTTCTCCGGGAGCTCTTTCCTGCTGTTCCTCTCCTCAGGCGTCTTCATCTGCTTCTGACTGTGCTTCTGGGAGCATGCCTTTTACCTTGCCCTTCAGCCCCGCCCATTTCCGGCTGGGGCAGGCCCTAATTAGTGGGCACACCTGGGCTTAAGCTCCCAGTTCATTATCAGTGACACCTGAGGACTTGTGGTCTCCTCTACATTTCCCCCCTTTTTGTTTGTTGAAAAAATGTATTTTTTTTTTTTTTTTTTTTTTCAATAGGCCTTAACATTTTCATTATTTTTCAACATTTACAACAATTTACAATTCATTTTTTTTTTAAACATTTTTACAATTCACTTTTAAAACATTTCAAACATTTTTACAATAATTTACAAAGTAGACGCTTCGGGCCCCGCGGGACACTCAGCTAAGAGCATCGAGGGGGCGCCGGATAAACATTTTTCAATAAATATATATTTTTTCTTAGCCTTTATGGAGGGAAAGTTCAGGCTCTTACCGGCCTTTTTTGCTTTGGTCTTTATTATCAGCAGGAGATGAGGTCTCATGAGCACCAGCTCAGCTTTCGCTGGTACTCGCCGCCTTGGGATGCCTGGCCATGCAGAGACTTCTCCGAGCATTCGGCGCACCAGTCTTATCGCGTGTCCCTAGGGCCCCGTTTTCAGGACCGCACTATCGCGTGTCCCTGGGGGCTCCGTTTCAGGACCGCGTTGTGTGTCCCTGGAAGGCTCCGTTTCAGGACCGCGTTATCGCATGTCCCTGGGAGACTCCGTTTCAGGGGCCGCACTGACTTGATGCGCGCTCAGAGCTCCGCTTCGGCTTCAGCATTCCTCGGGCTTGAGTTCCACGCGCCAAACTGCTGCGCCTTTCGAGCCTCATTCTTCTCTCCCGCCTGGCTCGCCATACCGGGCTGTTGTATCTCGCCGTGCTGGGCTTCTATTTAGAGCTTCTACACGCCGCCTTCCGCATTTAAGCCTGGCCTTGTGGAGCTTGTTCCCGTGGTTGCGTTTTTGGAGCTCTTTTTCTTAGAGCGTCCCGCACCACTGTGGTGTCTCCATCTGACGTGGTTGCGTATTTCGAAGCTCTTTTTATCGCCTTTCGCATTTAAGCCTGGCTTTGTAGAGCTTCCCGCAACCAACGTGGTCGTGTAGAGCTTCCTATATTACCTCAGTGTTCACGGCTGCTGTTGTTGCCCGCATTCTCCACCAGATGTTGCGGCGAGCCTTCTTTCTTTCGGGGACTCAGTTCTTCTCCGGGAGCTCTCTCCTGCTGTTCCTCTCCTCAGGCATCTTCATCTGCTTCTGACTGTGCTTCTGGGAGCATGCCTTTTACCTTGCCCTTCAGCCCCGCCCATTTCCGGCTGGGGCAGGCCCTAATTAGTGGGCACACCTGGGCTTAAGCTCCCAGTTCATTATCAGTGACACCTGAGGACTTGTGGTCTCCTCTACAGCATTGTGTACCATGTCCTTTCAGATGCCCTGCGAATGTTCTTGTAATATGCTGCAGTGTTACTGGAAACACTTGTGGCTTACCTTGGGCAGCCACCAGAGATAAATTTCCACAACTATTGGGGACTAACACTTTTCTCTATACAAAAGAGGTAGTAAGAAGTGGTAGGAGAGAAAATACTGAAATATTAAATATCAACTTCTACAGTTCATATTTGTGATGTATAATGGGGATTCCAGAAGCCAAGAAGTTTCTGCTTTATTATATAATTTTTTGTTTGTTTATTGTGTGTATGATTATTAATTTCTAAGTATAATTCTTCCCCAGTGCTTTTAGTTAATTCTGTTCAGAATTATGTGCTGATCTTCTTCAAAAGCTCTTCATTTCAGACAGTCTGTTCACAGTGCTGCTGTATCCCTGTTGCTTTATTTTTGGAACAATGTCTTTGAAGTATCATAGTATTATTTATTGCTTGCTGAGCATTTAAGAATTTATTTTCAGAAAATCTTTAATCTTAGTAACAGGATCCTCTTCATAATGTCTTCAGTTACCACAGATAGAGACAACTTTAGAATCTCATTAGCATAAGTTTATAAAATAAAACAATTGCAAGAGACAGTCTCGAGTGGATCAAAGTAATTGTGGTAAAGTTAGCAATGAATTTAAAAGGATGACAAGAAAGAGATAAGTGGAAGTAGTTACATACTTAACAGAGCATATTATAAAAAGTAGAATACTCTTCCACAAATGGAACACAAAGCCTTGCAAAGAAAATATAAGGTATAAGACTATACAAAAAAAAAAAAAGTTTTTCATAAGCAACTTGCTATAGGCATTAAAACTAATATTAAAAACTTCTTCCAGCACAACAGAAATAGAAAATTTTCCAGAGACTTGACAGGGCTAACAGATGATAATTTAAAAAATGGAATACTACAGGAATAATAAAATATAATAGAAAAGCTAACTGAATTATTCTTATTAGCATTCACAAAAAATTAGTTTGGAGAGATTCCTATTCCACATAATGTCTTTATAGAGGAGAACCTAAGAAAATACCACACACTGACATGTTAACAGTGCACTTCTAGAACAAATCAATAAAAGCTATAGAACTACATTATTTCAATCAAAATTATAAAGACATCCAACATGGTACTAGTAAACTGTTAACTGGTATGTTACCTATCATCTAAATTGGCCTTATTTTCATGTGATGAGCAAATAAGTAAAGAAATTATTTTAGAAAATGTTTCAGTGTGGATGGTAGGTAAAAAAAAATGGAAAATTCTCTTACAGTGAAATACAAAAAAAAAAATGTATATAAATGGAGAGATAAAATATATGGGAGGAATCAACACTGATTTTATATTCAGAAGTTTTGATTTAATAAGCTTTCAGAGTGCTCTGAAATTGTTAATAGCCATCTGATTGAAGACTGAAAAATGGATAGAATGAACTTGGATTTTCGAAAAGCTTTTGACTTTGAAAGTAACTTTAAGACACTTCAGGGAACTGTAAAGTTTATTAGATGTAAAATTTATTGCCTTCTCACATATTAGTAACTCTGTTACAGGGAACAAAGGGAAAGAATGGACAAGTTCTTTAAAAGAGAGACGACTGAATGATGATTTTTACTGAAAATTGTCCTGTTTATCATACCTGTAGTATGTAAAAAACCCAGGGTCAATAGCATGTACAGTATTAGTATTACAACAGTAAGAGAGTTCTAATACTACATTTTCAAAGTAATCAAAACTAAAGTAAACTATGATAAAATGAGCTGGTGAGAAGAATTCGCCATTACTTCAATTTATGAATATATAGAGAAAAGGATTTGCACCTACCTTAGTGAGGTACTTTAAAACTGCATTTTTACAGGTAAAACTAATTGATATAATTTTAAAAAAGAAGTAATGAGATGAAATGCTAGAATCGTGACTGTTAACTTATTCTCAATTTTTGTTTTTGACCTTTTAAAGAAAAGACAAATTACTTATGTTTCACCACCTACGGTATGATAAGGTAAGAGAATAAAAAAGGTGGTACATAGCAACCTGTCTTTTCTAACTGCATCCAGATCACATGCAAGCAAGTTTGTAACCACGGCCACCACCTCTGTTGTCATATATTCACTCACCCATCACTGTAGAGCTTCACTGCAAAAGTAGTAGCTGTGACCTATGGATCTACCTTTTGAAACAATTAGAGCTACTGGGACTTGCTATATCATTCTTTTCTTCCCACTCTCCCATGGAAATGAAAATCATTTGTAACAGAAACAAAGCACGACCAGCTGCCTCTATGTTCGTTCATATCTTCTGCTGCCCCACCTGTTTAGCAAGGCATACACTGCTGGGTATTGCTGCATCAACAGATGGAACATTTTGTACTAATTTGATGACATATAAATGCTCAAATATGTGAGCAGGGGATCCCACTGGAGCCCAAGCCCCACAAAGCTATGGTATCAAACAGAGCTTTGATACTTCTAGCTGGGCTAGTACAGAGTTGATGAAACTTTGTCTATCTGATATATAAAACAGGTGAATACACCATTAAAAAATAGCACTGCACTATTGCTTGCTTGAGACTATTAATTTGATTAAGGTGTTCCCTTGGACCACACAAGATAATCAGACTTTGATTGCAACTGTAAATGTGCCAATTTATTTTCTGCTGGGAAAATACTAATGGAGATCATAGTTGTAATAGACTGCTATGTAGTAATATTTACTTTCCTTCTAGATATCCGCAGAGGAATTCTCCAGAGATGAATCACAAATCAGCTACAAAATCCCCACAATCAAACTACCCTGGAGATACTATATGTCTATTCCAATTCTCTTACAATGGAACTCATAAATAAGATTCTTGAATACAGGGAATGTGATGTTAATGGGGACTATCATTAGTAATATGATTAACAACTTAGGATAATGATAGTGGAAGATGAGTAAGACACTAATTCTTAGTTCTTTTTGCAAAATATGGCAATATTTAAGAAACTCCAATCAGAGTAAGGAACACAGGGAAGAAGAGATCAGAAAACTACTATTCTCCGTGGTACTCTGTTAGAAATAAAATAAAAATATAAAATAGTTTTCTCTTTGTGATGAAATTGTTCTAAAAATCTGTTCTCATTTGCCAGCTTCAAAAAGAAAACAGAATTTGTAGATATTATTATGTAAAAGAAATTAAAATAAATAGTCCTGGTTCAGATAGGTTATATTTCATTTTGATTTAAAACCAATGACAAATGAGAGTACAATTTGCAATGCCAGTTATCTAGACTTAAGAACAGATTTTTCTTCCTGTTCCCAAGACTATTTTAGAGTGAACATAAAAAGAATATGAAATATTTAAAACCAAAGCAAGTTTCCTGTCTTTACCATGAGAGCAAATGCATACGGTAGCATTGCTTGTGCCATTGAAATTGATGTGGCTGCATTCCTTTTAAAGACAACCATATCTGTCAGCATATTAAATACCTAAATATAATACATAAAATTAATTGAGAGAAATCCTTTTGAAAAGGGTTCATCCATGAAGCTCACAATTTAAGCTGAACAATTTGGATGCCCAGGCATGACTGATCCTGCTATCAACATTTTCGTATCTATAAAGAGTGACTGAAGAAACACAAACAAAATGAAAACTCTTAGGTTTGTTTGGTTTGCTTTTTTTCTTTTTTTCAGCACTGTTCCACTTCCCTCATGACTTTTTTGACAGCTCAAATTGAAAACACACTATGACTCCTCTGCATCTGATACACAGAGAATACTATGTCAAGATGCAGGACAGCTGTGAGAGGTTGTGGAATTGCTGCGTGGGGAGTGGAAGGGAGCAGGAGCAGCTGTAGCTGCAGTATTTGTCTCTTGTCAGGAATTCAGAGCAAATGGTATGAAATAATGTTAAAGATTGCTCTTTTGCCCTGTCTGATTTTAGATGCTGTAAATACTCCTTATCCACAGAGCTTACACAACCCCTGCCCAGATTGTGTGCTGTGCAACAACCTTCACTCTACTTCTCCAAGTGTAACAAAGGAGGTATTATTCCCATTAAGTCTGCAGTTGTATTTTGCTCCTATTGGGATGTTAAATCTATGACAGGGCATTTAGGATCAGAATTTTAATAGTATCATATTGAATTTTGAAGGCTAGTACCATTCTGGTATTCAAAAATATAACAAAAAATTCAAAATTATTTCAAAGAAAAATAACCTTAAGTGGGAAGACATGAATACTAAAAGAATAGAAGGACTGGTAAGAATTATTTGGTGTCACACTCTTTCTACCATAGCTATATTAACATTTATTCGGTTTTGGTTTTGATTTTGCTTTTGTGGGGTTTTTTATTTTAATTTTCTCTCTCAACATTGCAACCATATTGACTTAAAGTAATATTTCAAGATTGTCTTCAAAACACTGCATGCTTAAAGTTTAAAAATGCTAACCTAATTCCTTTTTTATTAGGAGCGAAGTCTAAAATTGCTCTCAAAGTTTAAGCATTGAAACATTTTACTAATAGATAAAGCTGACAGCTGCCCCTTTGGAACAAAAGGAACTCAGGGGTATATATGGCTGTCCATGCTGGGGCTGTTTGGTCGTCTCTTGACCCACCGCCATCTCGCATCGGGCCCTGTCCAGGATCAGCGCCATCTTGAAGAAACTCGCTGGGCAGCTGGGCCCCTGGTGGTGACTCTCTCTCATTCTCTCTCTCTCTCTCATTCTTTCTTTTCACTTTCTTACCCTTTTTCTCCACTTTTCCCTCTCTCTCTCTTCTTTTCCTCTCTCCCTCTTTTGCCTGGTTCTATAATTTTGCTTGTGTAACTGTCAATTAAAAGTTTGCTTGCACCCAACCCTTCTACAGTTGGACTTTGTTTTGTGGATCCAAAACCAAAATAAATTTTAATGTTACCTCGGACCATGACATCTGTAGCTACCTTATTAAATCTCAGCCAAAAACTAGAGAACTATGCCTGCTCAGAGCACATCTGTCCTGAGCATGCTGTAACATAAAATTGACTCTACATAGCATTTAGAATCATTATATCAGCTGGTTCAGGAAATGCGGCAAAGCAGGGAACAAACGTTAGCAAAGATACAGGGCTAAAGGTGAAAATCTAGGGAAAATACCTCCCAACATATAGATTTTGAATGAGATTAAACTACATCAGGAAAATATTGATCTAGGAAACATATGGGGATCCAGAATGACCCTCCTCTTTCATTCAACTCTATCAATCTTAGTTTGAATCCTATCTTAATAGTTTTTGGTTCTTCTGTGTAGGCTTTTGGTTTTCTTGTTGGGCTTTGGGTTTTTTGTTTTATTTTGTTTTATTCTAGCAATTAATTAACAAGACAAAATATGATACAAGTACTTACAAGACTACTGACTTAAGGTATTAGTTGCTACTGAGATCAAGACTTGTGTTTTCCTGAATCAATACATTAAGTATTCCTGCTCCTCTGTTTTATTTAATTGGCTTCCTTGTCTATGTTGAAAAAATTAGAGTGTACAGAAAGTAAAACCAGAAAATGTGTTTTATACTTCCTTTTATGCCTAAATTATATAGCTAGGATATTGTACCCTAGAAATAGCAGATGTTTCCTTCCTGAATCATTGTAGCTCAAAAATCTCTGAGGTTGTGCTATAATGAGGAAGTGTAAAATTCAAGCGTGAAAACATTTGACCTAAATCTTGGCCTAAATAATTTACACTGGAGTATTTGCAAAAAATAGAATCTCAGTAATAGCTTTCTGTCTGTAAATAAGAAGAGGACAGATTTTCACAAGTGTTGAGAATCTTCACTGCTTACCTGTTTTCTTTCTACTAAGATGTATGATTCATCTGCTTTCAATAAAGTGCCTTCAAGCTGGATCTCAAAGTCTGACCTAGTAACTCAAAATTTTATTATAATATCTGTGGAGAGAAATAAATGCTTTATAAATAAATAATTTAAAAGAAAATTCATTTGATCTTATGAGAAAGCATACTAAATGGAGGCTCTTAATTATTATCTACAAATAGCTATTCCCCTCTTTTGCAATTAAAAACATCCCTAAATAACTTCATCAAATTCAGATGTCAGCCTTTTAGATGCATAAAGCTAGAGGTAGCGATAGATCTAAGCATATCTGATTCCCACTGAAAACCACAAAATGAAATATCACATGCTAGAAATATTTTCATCTTTTGGCTTGCAAACTTTCCATAATTCAAGGATATGATTTTTAACGGCATATTAGTGTGTTCATAATAGTTAATATTAATGTGTTAACATTGCTGCTCTGAAGCTACTTAAGCAGTTCAACACCATATTCATCAAAATTAAAAATCCCAAGGTGATGTACTTTTTACTTAGATTTCTAGTGAGACAGAATTTTAGAAATCTTTCCATCTTACATCTGAACTCATCTTAAAACTTATAATCAAAAATATTTGAATAAATAATTCTCATGTATGAATAGCAAAACATGAAGGTAAGGAAAGGGAATGTTTGATTCTTCAGTGATGAAAACTACAGAGTCTTGCTGCAGGACTGAAATAAAACCATTGGACAAGTTGAGAGATGCCAAAGAATTTTTACAATATGTGTCATGAACAGATGAAGGAAATATTTCTTTAAGCAGTAAGTATACAGAAGTTTGGATTAGTGGAATTACACATGCAACATTGATAGAACCTGCGTGGCTATGTAACCACCATACCATTGGAGAACAATGGGAATATGTCCTGGTTTTTAACAGTAACTTTTAATCTTTAATTTTGTAAGTGGAACAGATAATGCTCTCTACAAGAATATGTGTGTGTGTTATTGAAGTCACAAAAGCAGTGCTGCACACTTTGCAAATTTGAGTAAAAGACAATTCACGCTAGAATATGACACTAGAGGCTAGTTTACATTTTTACTCAAGTAAATCACAGACTGACAGTGAAATAGTGTTCCATGGTTTATATCTCAGTAAAGAAAAAATATTTTACACTGGTGGTTTTTTTGTTTGTTTGTTTATTTGTTTTTAAGGTAAATTTGTTTGGATAGCTGAACTAGAAGTCAGACCTGATCAGGTAGTTTTCAAGCTCTGAACCAAATAATGTCTGTATAATGATTTTTTCCTTTTTTTTTTTTTTTTTTTCTCAGAGATTTCCTAGTAATTTTTGCTACTAGGGTTCTTTTTTTATCATTCTCTGTAATCCCACTTTTGTATTGGTATGATGATGAGAATCAAATGCAGTATTATGTGTTTTGAACATTCTTCTGTATATATAGTGCATTGAATTTAGTGATGTTACTTGCAATATAGCTTAACTTTCTAGATGAATATCAAAACAAAGTTTTTAGTATTTCCGGGCAATTTATGAAAAAAGCTTCTAAAATTGTACCTAATACTATAACACTTCATCACACATCTTCTAGTTATCTTTTATCTAGTATATTGTTTATGGGTGGTTTTCCCCTTGAACTCAGATTTTGTTTTGCAATAATATAAATTAATATTTTTTCCAAAATACATATACTGAGATGCTTTCTCATCAGAATGTCTTACTACCTGCAACAACAGAGCAGCCGATAAAAATAAAACATTACCATGTTCAAGTATACTAGGTTATTATATAGTAAGAGACAAAGACATATAGCTTAATATAAAGTTTTCTTTAAAAAGGGATGTATATTCTCACAAGCCAAATGAAAATTAAGTTCAATTAGAATGATGGGTGAGGAATGAGTATGCAATAAATCACTGAGATTGAAATTTGTAAATTTTTCAATACTTTATAAAAGTTTATCACAAATATAAAGGACTGGTTTAGACTCAATGTAAGGAAGAATTTTTTTATAGTGAGGGTGGTGTAACACTGGAACATGGATGCTCATAGCTACTTATAGATGTCGTAGGATCCTCATCCCTGGAAACATTCAGCCTCGGGTTGGACAGAGCTCTAGGCAGCCTGGTCTAGTTGAATATGTCCCTGCTTACTGCACAGGGTTTGGACTAAATATGTTTAAAGGTCTTTTCTTTTTCATAAATTTATGTTTGAAAGTCTTACCCAAACTGTTCTATAGTTCTGTGGTGACCTATTCACTCAGTTCTGCAGATAAATCTTGTTAGCTGGAAGTCCCACTGCTTGAGGGCTTGGTCAATACACATACAAAAGACAGATAATACTACTATGCACGGTTGTATGGAATGAGTATGAAATAGCCCACATTTAGTGCCTATATTTGGTATATACATAAATCACTTCACTGACAACTCATTTTATGCTTATATCAGAGATGAGAATGGAAACTAGAAGCCATGCAAATGCAGCCACTACAGAAAGTAAAATGGAAAGATTTTCAGAATGCTTATTTTAAAACACAGAATGCAAAGAGATAAGGAGAAAGTTAGTATTGATTTTTTTTTTCCTGAATGAATCATTGGGTCAATTGTAAGACTGTAGGTGAGTAGTGAACTGATGAGAACTACTTATGTACTAAGCCTGAAAAATATGAAAATGTATAAGAAGGAAGCAAGCTGAAATGAGAAGGAAGGCACTTGGTGACATCATTTATAGGGATATACAAGCAAAGCAGATGCTATATCATGATGATAAAGAAGCAGAAAAGAAAATCTGTAGGGCATACTAAAAAGAAAGAGGAAGAAACAAAGAAAACCATTGAAAAAATCCAAAGACAAATAAATGTCAATTATAAGATCTCTCAGAGATGAAGCAGCACCAGCAATATTAATTGCACAGGAATTTTAATTGGGCAAGAAGTTGTTCTGTCTAGGCTAAGGGTCAATTTCAGTGAAATGAAACCTGCTTACATGGGAGGTATTCTGATGCTGCATATTGTCTTCCAGTGCTGTTCAACAGTGCGAAGCAGATAAAACTCTAGGAAGAAGACAAGGACATATGAGCAATTACAGAAAACAATTTGAATTGTTTATTAAACAGTAATAATTTCACAGTGATTACACTGGGTCAATGTTATTGTCTACTGGAAAGCAGGGAAGATGCATTGTTTATCTAATATGCATACTTAACCAAAATGGAGAAGATATATCTAAGAAAGTAAAACAAAAGAGATGGTAAATAGAGCAGAAAAATTACACTTGCAATATGTTTTCCTTAATCAAACAGTAGATTCATTATGAAGGCAGATTTAGAAATATTTTGAAAACATTTGAACGAAATTTTATGTGAACATTTAGGCAATTATATGCAATTTATTGCATACTTCAGAAGTATTATTTCATAATATAACTTACTCTTCTATTGTCCACAATAAAATCTTTTCAATGGTCTTGATTTATAGCAGATACATTAGATGAGTTGCTACTATGTGCTCCTGACAACAGCTATATTATCCCCAGAGCTTGGAACATTTCACCTTTTAATTTACCTTTTATTAAAATACATTTATTAAAATACATTTTTTCAATTTCAAATGAATTTTACAATGGCAAAATATGGAGTTTGTCCATATTTTATGTTATTTCAGTGTGGTGAAAAATTCCTTTAAATGATACAATAATTTTTGGCAAATTCCATTTAAGTAAGGGATACGGAGTATGAAACCTCATATTTATCAGGACAAAATACTAGTAAATAATAACTGTACATTTTGCTAATAAATAAAAATCAAGAGTATTTTTTTTAATATGCATACTTCTTATACTTTGTAAACATAGTTTTACACTAGTATGCTTCTAAGTCTCCAGTATGTTTACTGTGGAATGAATCTATAATTCATTACTTATCTGATTTTTAATATTAATTTGTTCCTGACACACTCTTTGAAGCATTAGGAGCTCCAACAATGGAAATAGTTGAGAACTATCTGAAAATTATTTATTTTTTTTGTTAAAAGATACACTGAATTGTCTTACAGAATTACTGCTCATCATTTTAAAGTACTGGAGATTCTGACATACATGAAAGAGCTGAGACAGCTGGAATTTTTCCAGAAGATAAGCCTTGAGGGAACTTAACCATGCTTGAATACCAGATGAGAAAAGTTAAGAAGACAGAACCATTCTTCTCATAAGCAGCCAGTACAGAGATGGCAAAATAGCACAACTAAAATACAAGAATTTCCTTTCATTGTGAGAGTGGTGAAGGACTGGGGTAGCTTTGTCACAGACTATGTCAATCATCCTTTTTTTGGAAATGTTCAGACTGGACATGGAGCTTGTCACCCTACTATAGCTGACACCGCTTCAACTTTGGGGGATTTGACAAACCAAGTTACATTTTTGTCTATATATAGACACAGACAATTAGGATCTGATATAAAGTCTATCATGTTAAACAAGAGGATATTCACTGACAAAGTAGAATTATCAATTATCATTTCAATAAAAATTTAAAGCCATATGGACTGGAATCACAAAAAATGATAATTCAGTAAAACATTCTAGAAATAAATTAGCATTCCCTTTTTCCCAGTGTATTGGAGCTCCACAAATATCTACTTTTTGTAACTGTTCACACACACACACACACACACACACACAAGACTTGGGTCCCAGCTGGGTCAGTATTGTTAACAAGAAACATCAGAATTTTTACTAGGTTTATGCTGTTGCTCTATCAAAAAGATGTAGATGTTGCATAGCTTCTGCAACACAGTTTTGTTCACTGTGTGATTAGACTGAAATAGTTTTAATTAATTATTGTTGTACTAAATAATGCAGTATGTCAACTGAAAAAATAATTAAGATGAGTAAGTATAGTTTGCTCAAATAGCAAAATGCTGCTCATTGGATGAAAACACCTTCAGTGACTTCAGGCCCCCAAACTGGATGTATAAAATAAAATTTAAAAGCCTTTGATAACTCTTGATTTTTTAAAAAATGTAATCAATTTCTTTGAAATAAATTAAACAACTGGAGATTTTCAGACTTTCCTTAGGGATGTTTCTTTCAGGGAATGAATTGCAGAACCATTCTGTCATGATGTGTTTCTGCAGGACAGATGATTTACCATAGCTAATAATTAAATTGAAAGAAATTGGCACAGAAATATTTTCTCATTTCAATTTCCCTTTAACTGGTCTGAAAGGTTTGGAAAAACATTAGAGACAATGAGATACAGAAATAATGTTTCAGTCATATGTTAACTATTTCCCATAGAGAAATTAATTACAACAAGCAAGAGGTTTAAATCACACAGAATCACCAAATCTTTCCAATGCTATACCATATTCCTAAGCACTACATCTACATGTTTTTTAAATACCTCCAGGGATGGTGATTCAACCACCATAGTAGGCAGCCTATTGCATTGTTTAATAATGCTTTCAGTGAACAAGTTTCTTCTAAACCTCCCCTGTCACAACTTGATTCCATTTCCTCTTTTTTGTCTCTTGAAAGCTGGGAGAAGAGACCATTCCTACCTTGCTGCAGCTTCCTCTCAGGCAGTTGTAGGGAGCGATGAGGTCTCCCCTCAGCCTCCTTTTCTCCAGACTGAAAGAACCCAGTTACCTCAGACACTCCTCACAGGACCTGTGCTCTAGACCCTTCACCAGCTTGGTTACCCTTCTCTGAACACAATTTTATCACCTCATTGTCCTTCTTCTAGTGAGGGGTACAAAGCTGAAAACAATATTTGAAGTGTGGACTCACTGGCGCTGACTGTAGGGGCACAACCACTTCTTGAGTCCTGCTGGCCATACTATTTCTGACACAAGCCAGGATGATGGCTTGTGCCCTCCTGACCACCTGGGCACAGTTGTGGCTCATATTCAGATTTGGTCCTTATGCCCAGGTTCTTTTTTTTCCAGGCAGTTTTCCAGACACTCTTCCCCAAGGCTGTAGATTTTCACAGGGTTGTTGCAGCTCATGTACAGAACCTGGTACTTGGTCTTGTTGAGTCTCATAGAGTTGGCCTCGGCCAACATCACAAAATATTTAATGATTATAAATTTATGTTAAGCTTTAAATATATCATACTAGGCTTCTTTTTCTAGGCAATATGCTTTTTACCATGGCATGCTAGACTTTTTTCCCATAGATGCACCAACTCTTGTTACCAAAGCTGTGAAGCTAGCAATAATAATTCCTTATAACTTCTTTACATCACATTGTTCTTCCTGTTGAACAAGGAAGAAACATTGGAACTTCTTTTCTCCAACATGCCTAAGATATGCAAGGGCTTGGCTGTTTCAGGTTGACCAAGCAGGAAATATAGACCACTCCCATGAGTGGGAATTGTGTATTCCTGCTGATACTGCAAGTTGTTTTCTTTCTACAACTCTGAGAAAAATTTCAACAACTTTTCCAGTACAGATTGAGTAACTACAGATCATGTAGAACTTTTGCAGCTTTTAAATCCTTAATCTCAGACTATAGCACTAACGCTTACTGAAGAGAAGACCTAAGTCTGAAGTACTTAATAAATTCAAAAGATATATCGACTTGAATGGCTTACCATAAGAAAAACATCCTTACCTCCTCATCTGCATAAATACATATAGACAAAACATTTCTGGCACACATTCAGATAAAGAAATATTTAGGTAAAAAATCTGAGAAGTGTTTTTTTTTATCTGTAGGTAGTTATTTTCTTATTGTCTGCTTAGTTCTTGTTACCAATTTTATTAAAAATTGGTAAAAATGCCTTAATTTTTTATTATTATTATTAATTTTCTTTTTTTAATTTATAGAATTACTGTTGTTTCTCTCATATGGAATAAAATCATCAATTAAAGAGCAGTTATTCATGAGATAATTTATGTGATTAAATATGCAGTCTTCTGCATGAAAAGTTTGCATATTTGTAGTATAGCATCTTTACTTTGAGATTTCTGCATAGCAATCCATAGAAAATTTAATTTGGAATGATCTCCTTAGGGAGATAAGTAGAGACCCTGCCTGAACTGTATCTTGTATCAAATGCTATAACTTAAAGAAATTATTAATGGTATAGTTGGTATAAAACATTAACATTCTGATTTAGTAGACTTTCAAATGTATTTTGCACTGAAAGAAATTACTGTATGCAGTACTGAGCAGAAGAAAATCAAAGCCACTTATCTTTAACTTGAATATAGAAGTATTTGGGATGAAATGCCATTTTTTTTAGAAAACATTTCTAGAAATATCTTGTCTTATAAACAGAAAGGAATCTATTCAGAACATGAATAAAGAGAGAAAAATTCCAAAGTAAAATTTTTGGGTTTGATATTTTTTTCCTAATGATAGGTCTGTTAAACAAAAAATCTATCCTAGAGAAGTTTTAGTAAGAGTGCTTGTGTTTAAAAATAAATTTCAGCAAATTTTATGAGTTTTTTTTGTGATGTGGACATAATTAAAAATTCCTCATTTAATTTTCTACATTCTGTTGCATATTTACTAGTTCCTTTCCATTTCCTCTTTCTGCTGACACTGCTGAGATGCAAGAAATGGAGCATGCATTTGGCATGATATTTCCAAGGCAGAGAATTATTTCTTTTGGAATGGCAAAACAGAAGCAAGCTAAAGCTGAAGAGAAAAAAACCTATACATTTCAATCACTGATTGTTACTTAATGCCATAATAATTGAGTTAAAAACTTATATCTGGCCTCTCCATTAGTGTGTTGCGATTTATCCATAAGTTTACCGCTTGGTCTATACCATTTGACTCATTTAAATGAAATGATACTTATTGTGAGCAGAATGACTTGGGTCTTGGGAGGCTACATATCTACTGTGCCTCCAAGCAACAAACCAATCCTCATAAAAAAATTTAAGAAATGGAAATAGATATAAAACTCTCAAACTTGCCAGGAAGTTGAGTGAATGAAAATATGGGGAATGAAGGAGGACAAGGACAGAATATTTCATATTTTGATACTTTAAATATGCTTTTAAATAACAAAAGAAACTTTTTAAAACTCATTTTTCACCACAATTAATTCAGCCAATTTGAAACAAGTACCTTTAGCATAAATCTGTCTCTTTCTTCCATTTAGTTCTTTTGCAAAACAGCCTCCTATTGTCCTTGACTGTTGCCCATTAATCCTACTCTCCATAAATCTTAATTGCACACAGCAGTGCACCACTTACTCACAGTCTCCAGAAAGCTGCTTAACTCTTTAGGCACTGGTATAAATATTTTTACCACTTTACACAATGGGAGGGAAATATAAATAGGGATGGGGTAAAGAGAAAAAGAAGGCAGTAGCTATCACTGGAAAAGACAGAACAAAGATAAAATATCACAATCAATATTTTTTGTTTGTATGTGTATATATAAATTTCCATATTATTATTTTTGAGAAGGTAATATTCTGAAGTGCTTTCTCAAATCTCGGCTTGGTTCTACTGAGCATCATGCACATAAGTGATATCAGAACACATACTTGCCTAGTAAAGTACACAATCCTCTCAGCTTGTGACTTCACTAAATTACAAAGAATTATTATTATTACAGTCTATAGACAACAATGCATACACAATACTGTCACTAAATGATCACATAGATTTTATTATATATTGCATCTTTCTTGTACTTAAATTCACACTTGCCATATTCATCTTCTGTGTGTGGAAGACAGGTACTTTCCTAAATATAAAATACATACATTGTCATTGCCATAGTGCTTATCCCAATGAATCAAACATACCTTGTAAAAGCTGCATCTTTGACATGTGAAAACAAATTATCCAAGACAAATCCAAAAATATACTATGCATAGTTACATTTTTGAGAGAAGTTATACAGCCCATAGGTGTTTGTATAAATCTGGGGGGAAAAATGTGAATACAAAATACTGCTAATAGAAAGGAAAACAATACCATATTTTCTAGGATGCTTCATTTTGCTAAGAGGAATCTTCTCAATACAACATTGTGGAACACAAACTACTCTCTTTAATCCACTACTGTGCATTTTTTCCATGCAGCTCTTCTCAAGCACATGGAAGAACTTTCTCCCCACCCTGGAAATGGACTTCAAGTACCAAACAAAATAGGGCTACAACTTAAATACGTTCTGTGGAGACTGTTGCAATTCTATCTACAGCTGGTGTTTATAACCCTTAAATAGCATTTCCAGTTCATCTGACAGATTTTAGTGGATTAAGGTTGTATTTTATACAATATCTGTGTATTCTATTCGACATGAAAGACCCACGGGTTATGTATAGCAAATAATATTCTGCATATCAAACTGCTCACTTGTGATTGTGTCAGTAAACAGACACCCAATGAAGCAAACCTGAAAGTCACAAAAATGTCCTGAATGACTTCCTCTTCCACCTCCTTCAATGTTATACACACCACAGAGGAAAACAAAACTTAAACTCTATATAGAACTCCTGCAGAGATATACCAGTCCTGCAGTGTGCTGATATTGCCTGCTTTAATCCTGTCTGCTAGTTTCACAATAAGATAAAAACTGACAATACATAAAAAGCTTACTGTACATCAGCACTCTACAGGCAGTATACAGATAGGCTGAGCCTTTCTGGCCACTGGCTGCTGCTGTTGCTTCAGACAGAAGTGGTAGCAAATTCATTAAACTGGCTGCTGATCCTATAATTAATGAAGACAAAAATATTGGGAGCTAGTTCTTTCAGGACCAGTCCTGTAGTGACTGACAGATGCCATACGCTATGTTTTGAAAGCATGATGTTTTTCTATGCTGAAGGAAGATCTTTTTATCAGCTATAATTTTTTGCAACTTTTAACACCATGTCACCTTTAGCTTTCAATGGTTCTTAATGCATTTTATTGAGCAAGGTGATATTTATTCCTTAATGTATATACATGCACAAAAAAGAAGAAAAACAACTTATTTTTTAAAAATTGGGTATGTCTCATATTCAAAGCTGAAATGCACTTATTTTTATATTTTTTAATTATTTCCCTGTTTTCTACTATGGTGAATGCTAGTTTAGTATCTATTAAGATTAATTATAAATGGAACACTCACAGGCTGTGTGACAGAACATTAAAGCATCTATTTCTGTGGTATGATTCCATCAGTATCTCAGAGATGAATGAATACTGGCATATGATTGAGCTTAATGTGATCAAGCTGTCTGCTTTTCCTTTGATTATATTTCAATATTACAGTACTACATAATGTACTTATGCTATCATCATTTATCAAAAATGTCTGTGTTCCACACGAGCTGAGAAAGAATGTAATCAAGGATCCTAGTTCTGTTACACTTAGGCTGGAACACCTCAGGTATCTTAGATAACAAGTCTATTCAGTTACAGAGAAAGGGAAATTCTTTATATAGGCTAACAAAACTATGGATCATATATATTAAAACTTATGCACTCCTATTAATAGATGTAGATTCTCAAAACAGCACAACAATAATTCTACCTAGAAAAAAATCACACAAAGTAGCACTTTAACTGTGTTGGTATTTCTTTTTTTCCCATGAAAACTGGAAAAGCAGGCTGCTGATCTGTAAATTTCCTTCTTTTCTACCATGGCTAACCTTCTTCTGTTAACATTTAAATGGCTAAACGCCTAGCAATTAAACCCTCTCAACAGCTCTTCTTTCCAAGTCTGGAGTGACCGCCAAATCAAATTTGGTCAGTACAAGGCTGTTTTTTTTTGACATAGGTAATAAATGTTTTCTCCTACTTGCACAAAAGTCAAATGAAAAACAGTCAAGTTAAGCAAAGACTTTGCCAAACTTATCACAAGAAAAAAATTTTAAAAGGACATTTTTTTTTGTGGAGAAAGAAAAAACTAACCAAACTGAATTGGATCACAATAGAAATGTAGAAATGGTAAATCTACTGTAAAATTCTCCCCTCCCCATCTTAACTATAGAATGCATAACAAGGATAACAATCTGGTTCAGCTCATTAAAAATGTAACAATTTCCTAAACTCATATCTTGAGACTGTTGTGATTTCAATAAGTATTTTAAGTAGCATTCAGTCTAGAACAGACTGATTGACCAGAAGTCAGTCAGTCAATCAAACCTTGGTTGGAGACAAAGTAAAAAAGAAAGGAAATCAAGACTTAAGATATTTATTTCTAAGGAAGTTAAGAACCTTGTTTAGTTTCAGGAGAACTGACTAATTCTAACAAAAAAAATCTCACAAAGAAGCTTCTTGGTTTGGGGTGGCTCTTACATTTTGCTTCGCCTTGTGCACACATGGCACTAAAGAAGATGGAACTACAAACCTATCTTTTCCCTTTTTCTCTGGTTCCTCTGTTCTCCATTCCTGAGAGGGTTGGGAAAGTAATATACGATCTGGGGATTAGAGACCTGGCACACACTCTTTGTGTCTCTCCCTCTCTCTATTTCTCTCAGTAGTAGAACCTGAACTACTAGGGAGATGCTTACACATCTGTATCAAAACAGGTACTAGGCAAGAACAGATCCTATTAAGAAGAAAGCAATAGTTTTCTTGAAATATGTCTATTTATTAGAAAAACTCCTCCTGAAAAGTTTTTTTTTAAGATAAGAGAGAGATAAAGGTAAAAGCTGATGAGAGACAGGTGGCAAAAAGGAATCTGATCTCACTTTGTCATTACTAATAAATATTTCCCAGATTTACTTCAATGACTAACTAATAATAGTATAAAAAATTTTAAGAAAAAAACCCCAAACACCACAGCTCTTGAGTGACAGAAAGTAAAATCGTATCTTTTGTGAATGTTATCCATGTACAAAGTTGAATATGGGAAGAAACTATTTCCACTTTCCTTCCAAGTATATAATCACTGTTTCTAAGGAAAAGAAGCAGTATGAAGAGGAATCTGAACATTGAACACAGGCTATCCATGCTAACTTTACTTGCATTATGTGTTCCTTTTCAGACTCTATCATCCAGGAAGGTGTGAAAATGAACAGTATGATTACTGGGGCCTGAAAATAAAAACTATTTTATCGCTGTAATTTAGGTTTGATCTATTATCAAGCATGCCTGCAATGTGTTTAAAGCCTTTCTAAAAAAGAACATCCAAAAGTTTTAGCACCTCATTACAATACTGCAGATTGCTTTATAATGAGAATCATGTAACTGGATTAATGAATTTTGCTACATTACCATCACTGCCTTACCTTCTAGCTTTTTTTCCTGAGGTGAAAAATAATGTCATTCGTGTTTGAGAAATGCTTTTCTCTGGGCCAGGCTTTTACTCCCTGTGTTTTTGCAGCAATCTGAGAAAAAAAAAAAAAAGAAAAATATTTATTGAATTTCCATGTATGTGACTCTTTTCCTTTAAAAAGTCTGAGAACTTTTTGAAATTTAAATAGCATATAGAATTTAATTCCAAATTCTTAGCCTTAATTTTCTCCCCTGTTATTTGGTTTGAATTAAGATTTTTTTTTTTACTCAGATTACGGCATTATTCAGAAACATAAGTGGAAGGAAGACAGAAAATTTGAGACGATTTTAAAGTTAATTTAAGAATATTTGTCAACCCCTCTTTATAATTAAAGAAGTAATAAGCACACATCTCATCAAGTTACAGAGAGAAGTTTGCATGTTTCTGTAGATAATAATACCAAAGACATTCAACTGCTCTGAAAGGTATAGGAAGAAAACAATTTAAGGCAGCCCTAAGGAAATTATGCACAAAGCTCCAGACATAATCTGAAACAGCAATTACAGATAACAATTGTTCTGTTGTTTGACAGTGGAATGAGCTTCTTATTTTCTTATTCATTCATGTTGAATCATTATTAATGTGTTTATTTCCCAAGGTTTTAGAAACCAGTGTTCATTCCCAGGGAGAAAATCTTGTAATGAGAGATTGTACAATAATGACCAAAACACATCTTTGACAACTAGAAAAAGTTAGGTGAAATCTGACAAAAATATAATGAAAAAATGTCCTTAGTGATAATTTATCAATTTTAGATGAACAGGGAGGCTATTCCATGCAATTGCTAGCATAGGGAGCCAGTTAAAAAGGGTATATCACTAACTTCTAAAATATTTTTTCACTGATGATTAGTGGAAAGAAATAATAGCTGATTTAGTCTTATTTGATTAATAAAATTCCTGAAATAACTCTACTTGGTTTTGTCAGAACTCAGTAATAACATATTCTTGTGAGAAGGCTTAAGATTATTATTTTTTTTAATTCTTAGCCTTCATCACAAACAATAACATTCTTTCTAAAATGCTAAAACTAACAACATTAAATTCTTTTGAAGGTAGGACTTAGGTAGGATTTAACTTTCACTTGGAAGTTGGTAGACATTAATTCTGAATTTCTTTTTCATGTATGTTTAATAAAGGAAAATAAAAGCAACAGCTGCATTGGTCAAAGGAAGCTTTTGTGATGTCATGCACACCTGTAAAATCTTGCAGGGGATCTGCCACAAACCACAACTACAACTCATAGTTGTAAGAGGAAGATACAGTTCAGATGTTTGGACTTCTTTCTTTTTAAAAGAGGAAAGAAAAAGTATTCCAAAGATCATATTTCTTAATCCTGCTGAAAACAAAAAATATGTTATTTGAATTGAAGTTCTTTTACTGAAAAGGAAAAAAATAAAATCTCTTTAGAAATCATTCCCTCCCTTGCCTTGGAAATTTCTTTTTGAAAGCCTTATGACAGGTCATAAACTACTAAAATAGAATTTTCAAATACCCCATTTGATATTTCTTTGTTAAGTGTGGTTTATTTGTGAATTAGATAATAAAATACAAATAACTTAATGGAACAGTACCTCAATGAATGTTTGCTTTTTGTTGCTTCTACTAATATTTATTATGATTGCCGCATTTTGTTAACATATATGATAACAAAAAAGAAAATTGCCATGTTAGTATTAGAACAATTATATTTCAATGGCAGGATTAATAAATAAATCATGCAGTCATTTTGGAACAGGTTTTGAAAGAGCCATGTCAAAAGCCAATACCTGCATGAAATAGGATCCTGGTCATTGTCCTTTTATTTTTCAGTTTTAATCAATATTTTTTAAACCACATATCAGTCCAAATTTTGAAGTCCTCAGATAATCTAAATTATTTTCATTGGAAAAGGTAACTTATTTAATTAAACTTTGATACAAATTACTTTGAAGTTTATGAAATATTTGACCTCAGAGGGCCTCATATCAGCCTTTTATAATTTGTTCCTTAGTCACATAAATATGGCATGATGTAGCCTGGGAAAGAGGTTTAGTTTTTATCACTCTACTAAAGAGATTACTCTAAAACGTATTTTTTCTTTTGGGTCATGAATAATCAGGGAATTAATTTTTAAGATTTTCAGTTTTTCTGTCCCAGCAGAAACAAAATTTTGAACGCTTTTTTCTTCTTGAAAAAACTATACAGTTTATTTTCCTCTACAGTCTGTATCTGTCTTCTAGTTAAACCCGATTTCCATTTTTTTTTCCCCAGTGATGAGATTTTCACTCTGTGTCCAAGTTTCAGTGCTAGCAACTGGAAGAGAAGCCGTGTGTCACAAGGGCCCATACTTCTGCATACCAACAACTGCATGGACAAGGCTGTAAATACATTTCCCTTGGGAACATGAGCCCTATGTGTATGCATGTATGTATGAGAATTTCACTTGTATGTATGAGTAAACTTCAAGTCAGAGCAGTTGAAAAGTGACTGCCTAGTAAGATGAGAGGTCTAGTAGAAAGCTTCCAGAGAGGGCTGGAAAGATCAGGGCTGAAAGAGTCAGCTACAGGGTGGAGGTGGTGTTGTTCATATATGTGTTGGAGAAGGGGAAGGTGAGAGTCGGGGCAGTGGTTGTAGGTTTCATTGAGAGAATTTGAGGGACTCATTTGTCCTGGTGTCAGCAACTAGCAAAACAGAGCCATTTAATTACCATTATACTCTTCTACCATAATAAAAAAGCTGTAACTATTTAAGATTCTGTTTTTTCTCTACAGGCCTTGGACACTGTAATAATAGAAGGAAAATAACTGGAAACATTACCTCCTACCACTTGTTTAATTTTTTCAAGAGATAGCATATAGTAAATGAAGAAATGTTTCCTTTTAAAGCCAGATGCTACTCTAGTATTCTTGCATTTCTTCTTCATATGAACTTGTTCATCTGCCTTGCCAGGATTATTTTTTTAAAGCACAAGGCAATGGAGGGACCTGGATCATGGCACAGTCCTTTCTTCCCATTTATGTCAATCTTTCTTTTTAGGTAATCTTCAAAAAGTAGTTCTGGATTCAAACTAAGAAGGAAAACCAGAAAGAAACTAGTGATTTGGATTGTCAGCAACAGATAGTCTTCAGTGCTTCTTTTCCTTCTATGGGTGAAAAATTAATACCCCAGTCTTCCTTTATGGGTAAACACCCTAAAAGAAGTTAGTTATTTTCATAGCAAATTGGGAAACAATAGGGACATATAATCACACAGTGTAGTTGAAAATTCTGTTGGCTTAGCACGGATGTCTAGTTTTATATGAGACATTGAGACACTTTCATGGAGCAATTACAAATTGCACAAATCATAGAAGAGAGCTGGACTGATAGTTGGAGGCCAGACAAGTATCTATGTTCATTGAAACAAAAGAAGTCCTTAGTAGGGCTGTTAATAGATAATAAATTGAGTCCCTCTTAATTTTATTATCTTGATTAAATTTCTATTAATTATAGAAGGTTTAGAGGCTTAATTTACATGAAGATGCCTAAATCTAAGAATTTTCATATAAGATTGAATCCTATCTGAATGAGCTCTACTGTAGAATCATAGAATGGTTTGGCTTGGACCTTTGGTCCTTGGACTCTAGTTCCCCCCCTTACCTTGGAAAGGGACACCTACTGTACCAGATTTCTTAGAGCTCCACCCAGCCTGTTCTTGAACACTTCCAGAAAGGGAGCATCACATCTTCCGTTCATGATTCCTGTTAGAAGAAATAACTATTTGTGGACTTATTTTTTCCTTTTTTTTTAAATGTCAGGATCAATGTGAAGTACCTGAACTTCAGTATGGTAAAAGCAGAAGTAAAAAATGCCATGTATTGAAAACTGTTTCTCTCAAAGAAGTGACAGTATGACCTGAGTAAGATGAGATAAAATAAAATTTAAAAGCTGTAAAAATATACATTCTGTGATATATTCAAATATAATGATGTAAAAATTACCTACGTTAGCTTGCCACAAGATGTCAATGTCTCCATGATGGAAGTAAAAAATATACATGCTTTCTGCAGAATCTTAAAACAAATATAGCTATGTTTATAGCTATTTCTGCAAAAGTTCTGTCAAAGGTATGACTAAAATGATAACATTAACATGAACTTTTATCAAAGCAATATGTATGGGCCTAATGGATTATTCAAAACTCAGTGAATAAATCTCTGTTAATTTTCACATCTGTTGGGCAAGATAACATTGTTTCTAGAACTATAGTGTGAATTCCTCAAACTATAACTGAGCTGTATCAATAGCATCTTCATTGAACTATAGTATCTTCACTCAAAACTTGTTCTGGAAGCATCAGAGCAGGAAACAGAGAAGGAAATATATATGATGCTGTGACTGTGAAGCGATTTGGCTGACAGTCTTGGCCAACAGCTGGATGTAAACTCACACAGTCACAGAGACAGGGAGAAAACTGTCACAGAGCTGTCAGTCACAGAAGCAGAGGTCTTGAGGTGTCAGTGCTGAGCCCTACTCGGGTATGGACAATGGAGGAAGAGGAGGTTGTGTTTCTTCAGGCTGGCAGGCTGGGCTGTGCTGACTTACTGGTGTGTACTGAAGATGATCCAAAGTAACTGAAATGTGTTACACATGTGTATTTAGGACACTGCTTGTGCAAACATTTTCTGACACAGAATGTCTCTCACTTGACTCACTTCATAAATCAATCTTAAAAATGTCCTGTTGTTTGATGGTCACCCCACAGTGACAAGGGGTAAATCAGACTGTTCATGAAAATGTCTTGTATAAAGAAGAATATGCAGTCTGGAATTTCAGCAAGATTAAAATTACCAGGAAAATACCAAAAACCAAAAAAACAACGTTTTTCTTAGAGATAACAATATTTGTACTAACTCAATAAGTAAAACAACAGAAAATGTAAATAAATGTAAATAAAATGTAAATAAATTTTCTTACATGGCAAGATGGCTGAGCAAGGTGTGCTTGGTCAGCGGTTATCTTCTTTGTCAACAGTTCTTGGGTCTCTTGGTTATTTTCATCAAACCAATCTTTGTTTTTCTTTGAGGAGTACCCTAGGGATTCTGCAGAGGACTGCAGGATGCTATTTTTAATGTGTTGCCAAAGTGCTTCAGGAGAGGGATCTATGGGATGATCTAAAAGTCTAGCTTGAAGTTTTACCTGGAAGCTGTTTCTCACTGTATCTTTTTGAAGATTGTTAACTTTGAGCCTCCTTCTCGAGATGCCATCACTCCTAGGTTTCAGCTTAAAGTAGAGGGTAAGTTTACATTGGACAAGGCATTAGTCTGTATGACATTCTGCACTGGGCATCGCTCGGGTATGAAGGACACCACCAATATTTCTCTAGTGCTCTAAGACAGTTAATGAGGTGCCACTGCTTGGATCGAGGATGCATCCAGGTTGTCTTCAGGCTGTCTTTCTGTTGGAAAATAGTGTTGATGATTGTGAGCTGCTGCTCAGCACAAAACTCTAGCAGGAGACATCATTGTCATTACAGTTTCCAACACCACACTTGCCTAGTACTCCTTTCCAGGCTTCATAGTTCTTTCCTACTCTGGCATGGAAGTCACCAAGGATTATGATCTTATCACCTGCAGGAACCTTATGGGTGAGGCGGTGCAGGTTGGTGTAGAATTTGATTTTTTCTGCCTGGTGAGCTTGGAGTTTTGGGGCATATATACTGAAGGGAACAACATGTTGCTTGTTCTGTACTGGGAGGCATAAGGAAATACTGAGATAGGAATGACCCATTGCCAAAGTTTCAAGTTTGTAAGCAATGGAGTTTTTAATTATGAAGCCAACTCCTGAGAGGTGTCTTTCAGTTTTGGGTTTGCCTGTGTGGCCAGCACCATGTTAAGACTGCCTTCCTCATGAAGACAAACTTCACTGAGAGCAGCTATGTTGATGTTAAGTCATGACAGTTCGTAGGCAGTTAGAGCAGAACGACGCTCAGGACGCCCACTATCTGCTGTATCAAGCATGGTTCTGATGTTCCAACATGTGAGCGTTAATCTGAACATACCTTTAGAGGCAGGTGTATGCCTTTGTCTCTTTGTCTTTATTCTTTGTTTTTGTTTCTAGGCCCATGTCTGTGTGAAGCAAGCAGTGCTCTCCTTGAAAAAGGCTACTTGGTCACTCAGGATGCTGCTGGTCAAGACTGTCATCTCCTGGGTCAGTCTCTGAGCTGCTGGCATTCAGATTTCGGGCTGTGGCTTCCAGTGAACCTTCCATCTCCCATTTCAACTCCTGCCTGTTGCTGCAGGGGTTTTGTAAGCGTGGGTACACTCTTCCAGCCTGCGCAGTAGTTTTTCAGGTGAGGCACAGCATGCACGGAACCAGCCCTTCCCTTTACTCCCTTTACAGGTTCATCTGCCAGAGCCCAGCAAGCTTGGACAGTGACAGCGAAGTCCTCAGGACATAAGTTTAGTTAGAGTGTCCTTCTCTGAGATGGATGGCCTTACAGGGCTAAACAAGTTCCATCTGCCCTTGTTTGGAGTTAGAGTTGTCCTTCTCCTAAGATGGTTGCCTGAAGGCTGGTGAGCCCATCCTGCCCATGGACACATTTTATTACCTGTCTGGCATGGGAGACCCTACTGGAGGCACATGCCACTGCCAGCATGGCTCACAACCTCACAGGGGCATGCAAGCTCCTCCCCCATGACAAGGGGGTGCCCGTGGAGGGTTTCTTATATAACAGACTTCAGAAAAAACTCTTATGTAGAATGACAGAACATTAAAATAACTAGTTGTAGTTTTTAATGTAGTTTCTAATATTTATTAAGTTTAATATATTTTTGTAAATGTAATAAGACTTTGTATTAACATATGTGACATTCCAGTAATATTGCATAAGCCCAATATGTAATGAACTATAAAGAGGTACCCTGGGCTCTTCACATCAATATCTGTACCTATGGCAAATTAATGAAACCAATCTGACAAGATGTAAAACAGTTCTTAGTGCTTATACAAAGCAAGTAGAAAATAATCACTTGTTCCTTGACAGTTATAGTGAAAGCAGACAGACTCTTGATTTTCAAGGTCCAAAAAATAGGGATGTAATGAACTTTATAATCTGTAATGATTGTATTTTTATTAATTTTATTCTTAAAATGTTGTAGTACTATGGATTAATATACAGTCTAAAATAAAAACTATTTATGAAACATGAAAACCAGTAAAATTTCCTGAGAAACAGGGTACTGTATTTTTAAATTTCTATAATTAAATATTCAGAAAGTTGCAGAAGGTCAAATTTGTGGGCTTAGTTTCATAATTACTCTTCTCCTACACACACAAATAGTAATTAACCAAATATGCTTTTCTGATAACCTGGATTGCTCAGGGAATCCTCCTTCAGCCACTTTGAAAGCTTGTATCACTTCTAATCATAAACACAGGCGGTGAAACAACCTTCCCTTGGAAGCACTCATATCCCCTGCTTTGCAGCACATTTGACCTATTGCTTCAACCAGTATTTCAATGGTGGAATCTTTCTTAACTACATCTATAATAACTGTTAACCTTACTGGTACTGAGAATCAGTAGAAAAATCTGATATCAGAGCTGTATGTGGTTTTGAAACCATAACATAATTGCAGCACTGGTGAATAACACAGATGCTGATGTTTTTGAGGGCTGGAATCCTCTCATTGAGTTCTTTTTTCCTGGAATATAGCCATGGCATTTCAGTTAGTCACAGCTGGTTAACAGAGGCAGGGGAAGGAAAGAATAACTCACCTTGTGGTGTGACTGTTGTCATTGATTATAAAAGGAGACTTTATGATTAGTTTATGTGAGATGTTCAACCTCTGTATAGATAAAGCTAAGCAAGATGAATTCCATCTTCATTCTTGACAGGATGTAAAGTGAGTTAAATTGCTGTGAAATATTCCACTTGTCTTCTTATGTCAGCGTGGCAAGAAAGCATCTTATTCACCTTTTGTGCAGATAGCTTAAATGAAACATGGTTTTTTTTATTTTTTTTTTTTCTACCACTCCCCTAACAAGCCTGCTACATTCTTAGTATACAATAATTTTTCCCTTTTTAAAAAATAATTTCTAAAGATATACAATACAGCTGATTTACTGGTATATACTTCTTGTTTTCCTGATGAATTGAAGGTTCACTGTCTTATTATTTCTGATAAATACATAGTCTTAATATTTTTAATTTTGTATTTATTGCAAAGAATGTAATATTAGAAGAGAATGATTAAATTTAAAATTTCATGCTCCTGCTTAAGGGATTGTCTAAGTATTGAAGAAATTTGCACAAAACTGCTGTGATCCAAGGTTAACATCTTTGTTTTGAATTTTATGGAAGTTCCGATTGATTGGAACTTTTATTGGTTTTATCTTAACCCAACTCAGACAACCTGGTTATAGAACACTAGATTATTATAAGTACTAAAAGGAAGTGTATTACTTCATACATTCTGTAATGAACTGTATATTTTGTTTATTGTTCTGTTAACGAGAAGTCAAATAGATTGTATGACAGGCACAGTGGATGCTAGAAATATATATTTTATAAAGAAAGAAATTGTTATATTCTGGATTGTACAGAAAACAAATAAAACTTTTTTATACTCTTGCTTGTGATGATAAGCCAAATGTCATAGCAAACCTTTTTTAGTTGACAGAACTTGTTCATATAGAAAAGTTTTGAACCAATGCTAAGACATGATACAAAATTCAAGGGATTTTAGGCAAGATACAACCCGAAACAAGGGAACAATTTACAGTTCTGATACCTTCCCCCAAACAAAACTGCAGTCCACATAATCAAACAGATGTGCTTAAATTATTTGTGTTTATTCATTTATCTTGGAAAGAAATTTTTGTAGGTCTCACTTTTAATAATAAAGGCTAGTCACAGAGAGATTATTCTGCCTGTATTATCTTAGTGTCTACAATGTTCTCTCACATTTATTATTCTAGGTTTTTTTATCACAGAAACTTTAAAACTAAAGCTACTTTTAAATTCACTTATTAAGTTTTCCTCTTATTTAGGTTAGAACTAGAAATCCTTAGGGCTTTAGAAAGTCTAGCATGACTCAAATAAGCATGCGTGATGTGCATTTTAAGTTTACTAAAAAAAAAAAACCAATTTTTTTAAAAATCAAGTTTTTCTGAACATCATCCTCAAAACTATTGGTGAGAAACAATGAGAATACTGACTTTACAAAGTTGACTTAAAAAGCTGAGCGAGTACCTTTATAGATGTCATGGTTGTCAGTAATATGAAGGTCCTAACATATAAATTCTATCAAAGTCTATAAATAATTCCAGTAAAATTTGCTAAACTATTAGTCTGCTTCTATATTTTTTGCACTTTTTTTTCAGGAAAGACATAAACAAAAATCCTGCTGATATTAAATGACAAAAAGTTCTATAGCTGATAGCATGTCTGTGGAACTCCTCAAAAGCCAAAAAGGAAAAAGAAATCTTTTTTTGCAAGCTTTTCATGGATAACAAAAATATAAAACTCATAAAGAATAGACTTAAGTTATAGTAGTCCTTATGCCGGAGGAAGATGGTGAACTGTCCAGTAAGCTTGCTTAGAGATTTTTGCAAGTGTTTAGAACAGTACGTTTTAACAATGTTTTAAAGAAAGTATTCCCAGTGGGAAAAAATGTTAGACCTTTTTATCTTATCACAGTTCCTGTAAACAGATTCTAGCAATAACTATGTTTATAGAAGCTAACAAGAAGTTAGAGTTACATTTACCAAAGTTTTATCCAAGCATAAACTGTGTGGTGAAAAATTATTTTGCTTGACATCTTGAAAAATGTGTATTTTCCCTTGCTTTGACAGTATAATTCTGAGTAACAGTAAAGCTCAAGTAGGTATCTTGGCAACAAAACCAATTCTTCAACAAATTCAGTGGTGGTTTCCTTGAAGGCTTTGTTCATGTGGCACTACTTTTCAGTATATAAAGCATCAGTATCTTGTTAATTGTCTGCTACATGTGTTTATTTCTGGTATTTCATTTTGAAAAAGCAACAGGCAGAGACAGCGAACAGTAAATTCATGTGATATATTTAAATCTATAATAACAATATATAATAAAATTTAATAATTTATTAAGTACCAACAGACGATACTAGAAAGAACTCCTGAATTTTCCCAGAATTTGAACACCTCTGTAAGATGAAAGTCTGACCAAAGCTAGCTAGTACTTTCTAAAAACAAGCAATCTTGGATTCATAAGTCTGAAAAAAAAAAAAAAAAAAAAAAAAAAAAAAAAAAAAAAGCATATTCTGTTTCCATTATGTTTTTGCTCCTATAAAAAATGTAGTCAGGGAAAAAAATATGGAAGTTACGTGGGAATTGGGAGAAGTTAGTGTGGGAAATAACACTGAGAAACAATAAGGATTAAAAGAGAAAATAATGTAGAGGGATTAGCTGATTACTGTTCCTAGAGATTGAATTTAATTCAAATAGAAAGGTGTGGTCAGTATGTTTTAATCTATTTTAAAAATGAGCTGAACAGATACAAATCAGAAGTGGCTGAAGAAGTGGCAAGAAGAGTTTTTGGACATGATACACAGAAAAAATACAGAAACTTGTCATACATTGAAAACAACATTTGAAGATTTGCAGAATGCATGTATTAACTCTCTAATATGATATAAGATAACTAAGTTCCTGTTAGTCAGTATATTCTTTACTAATCTTTAAAACATTTTTACATTAATTATTACATAATATTCATGACCACAATATTTTTTGTACATAGAACAAGATTTTGGAGGGTGTTAGGAAATTACAACTCAGTAAATATTTAGAGCATATAACCCTTCCCAAAATGGAGCTCCAAATGCAATTTGGACTCCTCCAAGGCTTCCACAGGACTTGAGAAAGTTCCTTTTAAGGTATATATATGTTTAGATTATAATTCTAAGTGATCCTTAAGTACTGCCTATTTCAATAAGGACTGATTTAATTGGTTCAAGGACATTAACAGGAGGTGATCAGAATTTGATACGAAAAAGAAAAACAGAAATTATGTCTCTAATGACTCTACTGGGTTTCAGCTGATCATATATGTGCATTTAGTTGCAAAATAGGTTGGGGTACTATCTGTAAACCTATTTACAGTTAAACCAAGTCTGGACATGCTGAAATCTGTTCTTTTTCCCACTTTAGCAGGGAAAAGCATGTCCACTGATGGCTCAGAGGTGGTGCACATACTTCCAACATGCTTGTCAAGAAAACTGCCAGGACCAGGAGGACTGCTGATGATTTGCTGAAATGCTAAGATCATCTGCTACATACAACTCATGTAGATCCCCAAGAAGCCCTTACTAAGCACAGCCTAAGACACAACTCACCAGTGATTTTCTGGTGGGCTAACATGAACAATAAGGCAGAAGTCAGAGGCCTTATTCTTACATAAGTATTAAAAAAAGTTTGTTATGAATATAAATGGGTCATTTTTGTGTATGAAACATAGAGCAGCTGTTTCAGCTGAAACTAAGATATAGCAAAGAATTCTAACTCAGAAGAGGGAAGCTTTTTCAGCTACTGTTAAACATTGATAGCTTGCCCACGTATAATGAAAGAGAGCAAAGTGAGAAGGTGTGTAATTGAAGTGGTTGCATTTCTCAAGAGTTTCTACTTCAAGCTCTTGGACTTTCAGAAGCAGATTTATTCTAAAGAGAGCTGGGGGATTTTTTCCACATTTTTCCTAAATGTTAAATGACTTCACGCACCTCAAGTTTAAATGTTTTCCATTGTCATTTTTCTGTAAGAGTGGGTGGTACTGGAAATGAAGAAATGGGAGAAGCTTCTTAACCTACCTTTGCACATATGGAGAGAGATTCTGATAATATCTATAAGCCCTCCATTCTTTTGTGGAACTTTTTGCATTATCATCTAATAGGTACTTACCTTTAAATGTTTAAAGGTGTGCTTAAGGCTAAATTCTCCATATCCATGCAAAACAATGTTTTCAGCTAACCCTCTGTCAAGGCTGATCACAGTTCTGCTGCAACTTTTCTGTCATCCACATACTGTTGCCTGCAGCTGCTCTGATTGTTTGTATTGCATTCACCATTACTATCCCACCTGAACCCCTGTGAAGTGAAGGTCTTAAGATGAGACTTGACTTCCACTATTTGTAGAAAGACACAAAATATTTTTATTTTAGCCTTTGAGGTAAAAGTAGTGCCATGGAAATAAACAGAAAAGAAAACATGAACATAATTTATATAAGCTCCAGAAAAGCACAGATCAGTAGATCTGTGAAGATAGTAATGCTAAAAGGTAACAACTAAAATAAATAAAAATATTAGTATTGTGACAAAAGAAGGGAAATATGCAATGGTGATTGTACTTTCTTCTTGGCATTGACTGTGAAAATGGGGCTTGAGTAAAGGTATTTATACCTCAGAAACTCTTAACTTGTTGTATATTGGGTTGTAGAGGTGCCTTAGCTTCCAAATTTCATTAAGAAATATTTTTAGTAATGTCACATAAACCATTTTGTCTCAAGGATGTCTGTAATGGTGGGATGCCTTATGCATTTGTCTCAGACAGTCTGAAGGACTTAAGAAGAGACAGGTCCTTGATAAAAGTGGAGGTCACAAAGCCAGAGAATATTTACTTTGCTGAGAAGAGACAATTCCTTTATCAGGAGACTGTTGATTTCTTACTAGGCGGCCACTTGACAGAAATTTATGAGCAATGACTGGCCTAGCACTGTGGAGCAGCAAGAAATAGATAGCATAAAAAGCAGAAAGACAATAACCCTCTGTGCCTCTCCTAGGATTGGACCACAACCCCCCATTCACCATGAGATCAGTGGGATGCAACTGGATCTTTGGGTGGTGACTACACTATAACCTCTTTATTTCCCTTTCTTCTCTCTTACCTCTTCTACAACTGGAGTTTTAAAGGACTGGTCTGCAGGGGGTGATGTCGCAGCACCATTGTAAGCCCTGGAACAAATACTTGTTAACATTCTAAAGGACTGCCTGGTGCCTACGGAAATAAATGGCCTGCACATGGCCTAGGGCCTACACATGGAAACAATGGTAGAGATAATGACTGAGGAGCAAATGAGCAGAGGTCTGCTCCAGTAGTTCAATCTGATCTGGCTCTACAATGTTTACTCACCATTGTGAAGCAGCTGTTTGAGCAAAACAGGCCTATAAAAGGAGCTGTGATGGTGGGCTTCTAGGGGAGTTTCACTGGTACCACCACTTCCCAGTAGCCTGGCCCAATGCTGGACATAGAACTGGTAATTTTGTGTTATCTACCTCTCTGGTGAAAAGCCCCTCCTCATTTTTCCTGTAAGCCCTTGTCACGTACTGGAAGGCTGCTATAAGGTCTTCTTTGAGCCTTCTCTTGTCCAGGCTGAACAACCCCAACTATCTCAGCCTGTTTTTGTAGCAGAGGTGCTCCAGCCCTCTGATCATCTTTGTAGCTCTTCTCTGGACCCTCTCAAATCTTTCCTGTGCTGGGCACTCTAAAGCTGTATGTAGTATTCCAGGTGTGGTCTCACAAGGGCAGAGTAGAGGGCCAGAATCACCTCCCTTGCCCTGCTGGCCATACTTCATTTGATGCTGTTGGGCTTCCGGGCTGCGAGTGCACACTGGCAGCTTGTGTCAACCTTTCCATCTACTACTATCACCAAGTCTTTTTCCTCAAGGCTTCTCTGTATCCATTCTCACCCCAGCCTGTATTTTGCTTGGGGTTGTGCCAAATCCAGGTGCAGGACCTTGCACTTGGTCCTCTTGAACTTCATTAAGTTGGCATGGGCCCACAACTCCAGTCTTTCAAGGATCGCTTGTCTTCCCTCTAAGGTGTCAACCATACCATATAGCTTGGTATCCTCAGCAAACTTGTGGGGATACACTCTATCCAGCTGTCTGTTTCTCCAACGAAGGTGTGAAAGAACACTTGTCACAATATTGACCTCTGAGGAACATCCTCAATCATGCTTTAGAATTTAATTAGTTATTTCTAGTTGCCTGATGTTTATTGTGCAAGTAGTCAATAAGATTTCCTAAAACACCTAAGGGAATGAGCACACTGTTGATCATGTACTGGCCACAGGTTTGCAAATGGTGAAAAAAGCAAGTGAGAAAACACTTCTGTCTCCTTTGAGACACTGCCCCACACAAGTAACATCTCTGAGTCTTGATTAAAGAACAATAGAATCATAAGATTACATTAAGGCATTACCTTCAGAGGGAGTTGAAACAAAAAGTTCAGTCATAAGAGTTGGATACCTCTGCCTTTTCCTCTTGTTTCTTTCAGCTTACTTTCATTGCTCCAGACTAGTACCCAATTAGAGTACATTCAGTTTCTCCTTTCTCAAAGTATTTGGGATAATGCTTCTCATGTACTTTGACCAGGAAATGAACTGTGTTCCTGTGTGTTTTATTATGGTGGTAGCCCCACAGATATGAAAAAAAGAGAGATAGCTAGAATTAAATATTAAAAATAAGTCACTGCCTTCTTTAGAGGTAGGCAGGGTAGACTTCTTTAGATGTAGACTCTTTTGTGCAAAAAAAAATATATCTTTTTCCATAAAAATTTTAAAATAAAAATAATTTTAAATTACAGTAACTTTATTTATGTTTGGGGGGGAAAAAACATATCCTAGAATCAGTAAATACTAATTCTCTGCCTTCATCCTTCCTTCAGGTCCTACAACCTCCACACTCTGGTTCCAGTGGAAATCAGAACCTATTATACCTGCTGAATTTCAGTAGTCATTGAAGTGAGTCATCCAGCAGTGCTCTGTCATGGATCAGTTAAAGTGCTCTGGAGATGTTAACTTGGTCTTGTCATGACCTAAAGGATTACCTGCCCTATGGGTGTATAGAGATTGAGACCATAGGATTTCATAATATACAGAAAGACACTGAGGCTTTACTCTCTTTATTTCTCTAATTTTGCCTCAAAAATCACTAACATTTATATATATGATTAAAAAAATGAATGCATATATCCAGCTGTTATAAGATATCACCAATTGATAGGAGCAGTGATTAATAGTATAGCAATGATCAATTACAGCAACACTCAATAATAGAAACACACAGTAATGGCAGCAATAAAAATATATATAATATTACAAGTTACAGATTTATCACTAATGAACCAAATATCAATAATATAACAGCAGATATAGTTACAATAGGTTTCTTTTACACACTTTTACTTTTTAAAAAAAATATTACCTCTCCTTTGAGGACAGGCTGAGAAGGTTGGAATTGTTTAGCCTGGAGAAAAGAAGGCTCCAGGATGAGGGGTAATCTTTCTAACCTGGAAGAGGGTAGATTTAGGTTAGGCATTAGGACAAAATTCTATCTTGTGAGGGTAGTGAGACACTGACACAGGTTTCCCAGGGAGGCTGCGGATGCCAACTCCCTGGAAACATTCAAGTCCATGTTGAATGGGGGTTTGAGTAACCTGATCTAGTGAGAGGTGTCTCTGTCCATGCAGGGGAGTTGGAACTAGATGATCTTTTACACTCCTTCTAACCCAAACCAGTCTATGACCCTGTGATATATATTCAGTAACAATTGCATGAAACAGATTCCAGAAGGGAACCAGAGCTACACCAGAGGTGAGAGGACAAACTAAAGAGACCCCAGAAGTGGGATCAGAGGGGAATCAGTACAATAACAGAGTGTAACTTAAAAGATAACCTGCAGAGTATGGAGTCAACCAGACATCCCCAGAGAGAATCCAACATCTCGTATAAAGTTCAAGCAGATGTGTTTTTGAAAGAGACACACACATGCAGCACAGGAAAACTTTATGGACAGAAGCTTAATTTTGGACAATAATTAAGTAGTTTTCATATGACAGAGACATAAGACGGTATAAGACATTACTACTTTAAGCAGTGTGATAATCATTTCTGGTTTTGACTTGGAACATCCAACAGACGATATTTTCTAAGCTCTCAGACTAATTTTTATTTTTCTAGATAATTTTCCTGCTCTTGCAGTTAAAATAGCCAGTAGCACAGAATCAAAGAATCACAGAATCATCTGGGTTGGAAAGAACCTCTGAGATCATCAAGTCCAACCCTTGATCTGCTGCCACTGTGGTTACCAGACCATGGCACTGAGTGCCACATCAGTCTCTTTTTAAAAACCCCCAGGAATGGAGAATCCACCACCTGCGTGGGCAGCCCATTCCAATGCCTGATCACCCTCCCTGTAAAGAATTTCTTCTTAATATCTAACCAAAACCTCCCCTGGCAGAGCTTAACCCCATGCCTTCCTGTCTTACTGATAACTGCCTGGGAGAAGAGACCGACCCCCCCTGGCTACACTCTCCTTTCAGGGAGTTGTAGAGAGTGATGAGGTCTCCCCTGAGCCTCCTCTTCTCCAGACTAAGCAGTTACGAGTTCTTACTTTTTCAGGATGTTTTCCAGGCTATTTTCACCTTTTCAGTAGGTAAGTTACAGTTCCTTGTTTTGGGGTTATCAGTAGTATATCAGGATTCAGATGAGTGTCAACGACACAAATCATTTAATTAATCTTTAACACTATCAAATCTTAGCCAGCCCTCCTAAAGAACATTAAAAGGGAAATATGAATAATTTCAGAGTGAGAAACGTGCCTTAGATCGCTATGAGAAACACTAAAACATACAGTCTTGCCAAGTCACATCAAGACTGAAAAATAATATTCCAAAAGATAGTATTATTTTCAATTATTACTTCCTGGAACTCTTTGATACAAAGCAGTTTAAAATAGTTTTTAAAAAATGTAGCTACTTCAAGAGAAATTAGATGACCAAAGAAATACACAGAAGATTATAGGTGAGAAAAAAATAGAGCAGTCACATGAAAAAAAAAACCAAACCCAAAACCAAACAAGCACAAGAAGCAGTCTTGTAGAGGAAAAAAAATTCAGTAAAAAACAGGCTTGTTGCCTAATAAAATCCTAGTAGCTTTTTGAGATCTTGTGAAGCTGGATCATCTGCAAGTCCAGTAGATATAGAAAGTATTTTTGTAAACAGTATTTCTGATTCTTTTTATCTCCAGGATGGTGTCATGTCTAGGCAACACTGATTATCACTTCAAAAAGTGTCTTCTCTCTTGGTCTAGTATAACATCTCTGAAGCTCCCAGTGTGGGAGAAAGAGATCTGATAAAAACAACTGGGAACTGAAAATCATGGATTTAAAGCTTTATTCCTAGCTTTGCCCCTCATTCCTTCTCAACCTGCACAGTGTAATTTCCTCCTCTTTATTTCTCCTTGTTCTTTCACACTATGGAAATCACACGCTCATGTGTGAATCAGTCTTTCAAAGCTTAGCTAAATGTTGTTCATTTATCAGTTAAGTGCCATTCTGAAGTGCAAATATTAGCAATGATTTTAAAAAAGCAGATTATTCAGAATTGAGTGCACATTTCATGTGATGCTTCTGGAAGAAGGCAGCAACACTATGAATAATTATGTAATGACCAACCACTTCATCCTGCCAAGAAAGCTTGGACAGCTATTTGATATTTGAGTAGAATGTCCACAAGCTCAGGAAAAAAAACCCTGACAGTTTTAAAGATGTAGATTCAGGGATTCAGAATTATTTAAAAGCAGCAGTGTGTTCAGAACAGTTGAAATCTGAAATTAGCACTGGCTTGTTCAGACACCAGACAAAATTTTGCTTTAATTTATGCTTCTTTGAAATAAAATATTTTAATATGAAGTAAAGTCCTAAGAAAACAATCATAATATTTGTATTAACTTGAACTACTTAAAACTGGTAGACATAGAGCTTGTCACTGTAGGTTAACAAAATTATAAAATGGTTAGTAATATTACTGCAATACTAACCCGAGCCAAACTCTAACATTTAAATGCACAAATTAATTTTGAGAGCTATTTAATAACTATCTTTTTTTTTTTTTTTTTTTTTTTTTTTTGGTAGAAGAAACGTATGGCTTTTTTACTACTCTTCTAATTTTAGGTCTGTATAATTTTCTCAAATGTCAGTAACTTCAATTTTTCTTCACAACTGTGGAAACTAGGTATTATGCACAAGTTTTATGCTGCATCTCAGCAATGATTAATGTTCAGCATCTTTTAATTATTAAAAAAATTGCCCGTATTGTGGTGAAGATACCAAGAAGATATTTTCAAATCAAATAGCCCTCAAACAAGAATTCAATATTCCTAATAAATTCTAGGAGGCTGTTGTCCTTCTTTACATGAGAGTGCATTTCTGGCTCATATCCGACTTGCTGTTCACCAGGCAACCTATGTTCTCTTTCTGCAAAGCTGTTTTGTAGCAAATCAACCCCAAGTCTGTCCTGATGCCTGGGGTTATTTCACTCCACATGTAGGAAATCCTTGAAAACCATGAGGTACCTGTCATACCGCTTCTCTGCCCTGTCACAGAATCTCAGAATCACACAATGCCATGTTGGAAGGGACCTGAAGGATCATCTGGTCCAACTCTTCTAATATTATTGTTTGTATGAGATGTGTCATCACCCCATTGAGCTGAGACATCAAACTTTCCACAGTGGGGGAATCCACCACTTTCTTGGGAGACCATTCCAATGTCTGACTGTGCTCAGAGTGAAAAATTTACCTCTGTTGTCCAATCTGAATCTTCCCAGGAGCAGCTTCTGCGCATTACCCCTTGTTTTATCCATGGACTCCCTGTAAATTGGGAATCTTTATGTTTGTAGCCACTTGGACTTTTTGGCTGCATGGATAACAGATTTCTGTGTACATTAAAATGGTTGATTTAGCATAAAAAATACCTCTAAATCTTTAAATTTTTCTAGGTAAGTCTAAGAGTTGTATCACCAAAACAGTTCAATTTGATTCTAACCCTGTTCCCTAGGGAAATACAAGAAACCATTTCTAAAGCCTCTGATGCACAGAGGGGAGAAGAGGAACAGGGAATAAAACCAGAGAAGTTTGGGAAGCCTTTTCTTGTGTGCTTGACACCTCACTCTTATAAACACCTGGGATTTTTACAATGAACGTGGAATGTTTCTTAGCACAGAATCACACAGAATCACAGATTCAATGTCATGATTCATTGAATACCAGCCCATCCCTGCAGCATATTCTCTACTCCTTACCCAAACCCTAACACAAAGTTAATTCAGTAAACGCACTGACAAAGAGGAATAACTACCTAGCCTGGAGCCCCAAGACATCCCTAATAAGATCCTCAATGAAGTGTATGTATCAGGACAAAGAAACCTCCATGGGTACAGAACAAAGAAAACAAAGAACAACAAATAACCTGTTGAGAGAACAGGTTATTTGTACCCATTTTATAAATACACCAAAAAATTATAATAAGCAACTCCTTCTCTACCCAAAATTAGTTTCTCTGCAGGAGCTTCTTTACACAAGATCTACTGACCAGACCAGACCAGACCTATACCAGGGACATCCAGTTGACTCCATATTCCATGACTGGAAATCTAAGAAGACAGATTTTTTTCTGTCATCAGGTAGCCCTCACATAATACATATAGCATGCAGACAGGTGAATGATCATATATATATATACTTTATTGGTAGTGGCTATGTAATAACTTATTTTGTATATACATATATACATGCTTTACTAGTTGTCATTTTGTATTAAACTTTTTAATATATGTATATATACACTCTTGCTGTACTAACATTAATCTGTAACACAGTAGGTCATAGAAACACAGCTTCCAAGTCCTCATGTATTATAGAATCTTGTAAAAAACCTGTCTTTATGCACCCTCAGATCTGGTAGTCTTTGTACATCATGACCATAGCAGATACAATCCTCCCACCCCGAGGCACAATCCATAAATTTGCTGAGTGCACTCCACTCTATTATTCAGGTCTTGAATAGAAATGTTAAAGTGGTGGCCCTAGTATCAGCCCCTGAGGATGGTTAATAAGTGGTCATTAGTAGGATTCTGTGGTAGTAATCATAATGTTATGTCCAGAAGTTCATCTGATCAAAAGTGCCCTGTTGATCCTACCATGTTTATTCCTGTATTCTTCTTACTCATGAAGATCTGAGGACTTACAACAGTGATCCGAGAGTGATAAATTCAAATACTTTGCTCCAGTTACCTGTTATTAAAAGTAGAGGGCATCTGTAGGAGATATCTGTTAATTCTTGGTCTTCTCTGACTGATACAGCAAAGCAATGTCTACACAAAGGGAGACTGCACTCTTTATTGAACCATTGAAGCAATAAGTGACATAGTACTTAAAACTATCCAGAGAAAATGAGGTATTTTGTATAACTCATATTTATACAGTAGGTACAAAACTGTCTCTAAGACTCATATGAAATCAATGATAGAACAGCAGTTCACTAGCAGTAATGGTTTCAAATTAAATTAATTGAAGTGCTTTCTTATTGTAGTAGCATACATTAACTCCCAGAAGCTGAAGACAGGGAAGAAGGAATAGAAGCTTATGCTACTCTGGAGACAAAGGAACACCAAATAATGTAATACTAGTAAACTCAGTTTATGAAACAGACCAAGGAAGAACCTGCATCAAGGAAAACTTGCATGCACATTAATATGCACACCTACAGTCATAATTAGCTGAGATTTATCCAAGTCCACACACTGGTGAGTTATAAAAGACCAGTCTGAGAAGACACAACATTCGTTCTCATCAGTGTCTATGTCAAACTCTGGGCAGGGTTAAGCTCTGACACCTAAATTCATGTCCTACTATGCATGTTGGACAGCAGCCTACAAGTGTTTTCCAAGTCTGTAGCTGGGTGGATTTTATAGCTGTACCTCAGTACAGACTGCCAGCTAAATAGGCTGATATCATGCCATTCCTCTCCAACAATTTCAGGTATATTTTTCTCCTGTCACTTGCTAATCTATATTCTATGCCAATGGTCATCACTTGGGTTTTTTCTGTGCTGTCGTGTATGGTCATAGCCTACTGTACCTGTTCTGGTTGTAGTTAGCTATTGGACAAGATGGCTGTGGTGGGCTCATATCTATCAAATATCTGGAGAATCTTACTCTACTTTCAAAACCTAGTACAGAGGAATCTCATTTTTTCTTGAGCAGACAAATTCCTGAACATATACTGCTAGGTGAGAGTTAATGTTTCTGTGTTGGAAATGAGTACAAATTCCTGAACATATACTGCTAGGTGAGATTTAATGTTTCTGTGTTGGAAATGAGTTATGTGACTGCTCTATGGAAATGGGGATCATATACATATACATATCATATACATATACATATACATATACATATACATATACATATACATATACATATACATATACATATACATATTCCTTACCTTTGATAAGCTTTGATAGTGGTTGTGAGGGACTGGATAGAAGAACCCCCTCCATTGAACTCTCTTAAGCTGCTCCACAGGTAGCCAGCACCAAGCCACCTTTGCAACCTGTCCAAATTCTCATTAGCATTTCCATAGAGCTTGCTGGAGAGAGAGGAGACACATAGGGTCTGCATATGTTCTAGGGTCTGGTAGAGATAAGGATTGGAGAGCAAAGTGGGTGGAGGTCTGCTCCAGTTGTTCAATCCGATATGTCTCAACCACGTTTACTTAGCGAAACAGGCCTATAAAATGAGGAGTTGCATTGGTGGGCTTGGGGAATCTTATCAACATCAACCCTCCCCTATTGGCTGGCTCAAGGCTTGGATCCAGGGCTGGTGATTTTCTCTCTCTCTCATCCCCTTTGCTGTTCTGTCTCTGAATTGAATGGGACACCTCCAGCCTCCTGCTGATAACAGGAAACTGACTAACTGATGATAATGACAGCTCTCCTCTTGCGAAAAAAAGCTGGAAAAACAACATTTCCCTCTCCTTGGGACAACAAAGGAGCAGTGAATCATTTTCCTGGAATAACAAGAATTTGGGGGTATGTAAGCAACACTGAAGTTCCCATGTCTTTGTCATCTTCCCCCAACCCACCATCCTGCATTGGGCCCTGTCCGGAGTTGGAACACCATCTTGAACAAGAAACTCTCACCAGACACCTCTTCTGGTGTCTGGTGAGTGACTTTCTCAAACTCCCTCATTCTTTTCTTTCTTTCTCGTTTCTTACTCTTTTCTTTCCCTTCTTTCTCTCTCTCTCTCTCTCTCCCCCTTCCTTGTATCTTCTCCTTTTCTCTCTCTCTCTTTTGCATCTCAACATATTTGCTATACCTTCATGGGGTTATATCACTTTTCTTGTGTTCTTTGTCAGATGAAACTTTATGCTTGCACCTGACCCTTGGTGGTTGGACTTTGTTCTCACAGATCCAAAAATTATAAGTTACTTTGAACCGTAACATGTTACGTAGTTGGCAGGATAAGAACCTGTGGACCGTAACAGTAGTAAACTACCAAATTATCTAAGGGTAGTATTTTCCTTTAGTCTTCATTGTGATAAAATCAATAATAGGAACCTTCAGGTGAGCAACAGTGTCTTCAGAATAGCGTATCTCTGGGTGATTTGGGTAGAAAGAACACCTGAATTCTCCACATAGCATTCCATAAGTACATAAATAATTTTTCTATTTAGTTCTGTTACATAGCCATTTAATTTTATTACAATAGCCTCCTAATTTTTATGGCATATTTTATTCAGCACAAAATCTCTGAGTCTAAATATTTGGAGCTAAAGAGGAGGCTACGAACAGTGGATTTCTTTCTTGTAATAAATTGCTGCAGTACAGTAAGTTTAGCGACTGTGAATATTCTGAAAATGGGAATGTTTAAACTGCAGTTTTAATACCAAAGTATATCGGTATCATTAATATTATCACTGGTAAGTTTTCAGATTATGAAAGTCACTGTTAATCACTTAGAAAAAAATGTTAGGAATGCTTGCAGTATGAAAGTGATGTGGCATTTCTAAATCTCTTTTATCTCCCCTGTAACATTTCTTCTTTCATTTAGAGGATTTTTTAACCACAAAATATTTATAAATCACAAATTTTACTCACAGCTGGAAGAGTCCTACATTATGAACAAAGGAAAAGATTTCAAAGAGCTCATAATAGGGTGAACACTGAAACACACGCTTCTTTCACAATTGGCTTGGAATTCTAGTTAAGTTTTCATTGCATTTTTGGCAATTTAAGAATGTATGAAAGATTGCCCTGCATCTAGGTCAACCAACAACCTATTTTGAAGAACAACTAGCAGTACAAACTAAATAAAGGAGATGAAAATAAGAATCTCCTAAATTTTCCCAAGTCCCCTCCTTTTTTTCTTTCTTTTTTTTTTTTTTTTTTTCTTTTTAATTGCATTGGTTATTAAAACCTTGTTTTCAACGACCCTTTTTTTTTTTTTTTTTTTTTTTTTCATTAGCTGCATATTGCACAGTGTGCAGTCACACTAGGCCTATCTAAATTGATTTTTTACAGTTCGCTGAAAAATACTCACTTTTAGACAAGCATCTTTGTGTATTGGAAATAAAGTGTAGATCTATAGCTTCTTTAGAAACATGTATTTTTCTTTGTTCTACTACCAATAAACAGAGTATTTGACATGAACCCAGATGCTTCTCATCAAGTTAAGCAAAAAAACCCAAATCTGTAAAAAGTATATAAGAAAGAAATTAATGTTGAGATTACAGGAAATGCAGAAAGCTTTTTAATTTTTTAAATTAAATTAATATGTTTGTGAATTATGGACACCATAATGACGTTGCCTTGTATTTTCACAGGTATAAGTTAATCTGTATTGTACTGCATTGCACTGCATTGCAATTTAATAGAGATGAGTAAAGATGTAAGTTTTTGCAAAATTTACATAGGTTAAAGGATCAGAGCACCTTACATTCAAAGATGATGAGCAAGTTGGAACTGTTTAGCCCGGAGAAGAGAAGGATCAGCAGAGATCTCAACCTGGTAAATGAGAGGAACAAGAAGCATCCAGACTTCTAGTAGTGCCAAAGGACAGACTAAAGGGCAATGGGCAAAAATGGAAACGGGGAAGTACATTTCAAGACAAGAATTTTTTTTTTTCCTGTAATGGTGATGGAAAACTGGAACAGATGACCTTCCTGAGATGTGGTGTAGTCTCCTTGGGTAGAGATACTAAAAAATTAACTCGATACAGCCCTGGGCAACATGTGTTAGGCAATCCTCAGTGACCTCCAGAGGTCTTCTACAACTTCAGCTTTTCTGTATTCTGTGTTTCCTTTTATGAAGGATTAGTTTTTAGAAATTAGGACTTAATATTAAGAATTTTTATCAGAATTAAGCTTTCCTTCCTTAATTTGTTTCTAAGTCCAATTCATAAATACAATAATTTCAGCTTGAACTTTTCTTCTGTTTGGAACACACTGTTTTTCCCACACCTCCTCAACAATGCTTCTATTTCTTTTTCTTATACAAGGAATTCCCTCCCTACCCTGCTGATTGATATCCACCTTTTCTTTTTTCTGGCTTATGCAAAACAGGGTATTAAATGTTTTTCTGTTAGCTTGTGTTCTGTTTCCTTGCAATAAGACGCTGATGATTTACAAGTAACAAAAGAACTGATTACTGATGGTGAAAGTCACCTAACATGTTAGTTTTAGGAACATATTTGCAAGTGAGAAAATAGAAAAAAAAAGTTATTCTTAATAACATTTAGTATTACAATTGCATAATCTTTAGCACACTTTTAGATACTTAATTCTGTATTTGTACATTATTTGTATTATTTGTATTATTCCTAGGCAGTATTTCTGAAACTCTAACGTTGAAATTTATCAAGGTTATCAAATCAACACATAAACTTTGTGGTAGGCATGAAGAAGTTTCTCTTTTCACAATTCCAGTTATATTTACACATATTCCTTACTTTAAATGCCATTTATTATTCAATATCAAAAACAGTAATTTAGTACATGAGATATATTTACTTAAGCTAAAGCCTAAGGCTATTTGATTAGATTAGAAGTTGCAGCTTTTGTAAATGTAGGTGCATGCTTGTATATATTGTGTATATGTGTACGTTTGCACATATAATGATCAGTGCATTGTGGTTTTATATATGTATGTTTATTGTACACACACATATAAAATTGAACACATATTTAAGAACAATAAACATAAACAGGACAAATAAAAGATTAGACATTGTTTCTTATTATTAAATTATATTATGTTTATCGCAATGTTAGAAAGGTCAAAAATTATTTTTCTCCATTTTTTCTTATTTATTTTTTCTTATTTTTTTTTCTGTTTTCTTGCCACTACTAATTTACCATGATCTCGATGAAAAAGAACAATAGATAGCTGGTGAACTTGAAATTCCCATAGGTCTTGAAATTACTCAGTGCTGAGTAAAAAATCTCAAAGATAGGTCCATTTCTGAAGTCAGCACAAAATGTACCTAATAGTTTATCTTAATATTTCTATTCCCTTCTAACTTTAAATTTAGACAGATCAGCTATAAATATTTATTCTAAGGAGAGAAGAATGATGCCTCTCCTGGTAGAGGAAATTGTTCCATTCTGACACCTAATTCTACAATTCCATCTATTTTATAACTCTTTGTAAAAATATTGAAAATTTACATTTGTTTTGGACAATGAGGTCCCATTATAACACTTAAATTTTCTCCTGCATTCTTCTGATTTCCATGATAATTTTTTCTATAAATTATGTATATCTATCATACCATGGTGTTTTCTAAATTCACATTCAATAAAAAGTAGAATATGGTTTACAAGGTGAACAAAAAACAAATCTTGGTCTTGAGCTCTACACAATTGTTAAATTGGTAACAGCTGTACAGTTTATTCAAGTGATTGCAGAAACACCTATTTTTTATAGAAAAATGCAAACATATATACACAAGAATGCTGGAAAAAAAGGATTAAAGCAATTTGCTACATTCCATTACATTTTGAGAAGTGAGGATAAAGGGTTCTTTAAAAATATATGTTTATTTACACTTGTAGGTATCCAATATAAGAAAAATAAAAAACAATCTGTGAGAGTCTGATCTCACTGATTTGGAATTGTCTCAAAAGAACAATTTTAAAGTGAATAGCCCTGGCTAGGGTGAAAGACCTGGCCTGGCCAGAGCTGAGCAGGGGGTGACACCTCGGGAAGAGATAAGAACTAAGAACTGACTGCTGGGTGGAGACTGCTCCCCTTTTCTGAGGGCCAGCCTGCAATGCTGGGACGTCCCTCCAGGCACGATTGCCCTGGCCAGGGTGGAGGAAGCAACCTTGATCGTACTGATGCTGATGTACCTGGCTGAGGGGGCTGGAACGGAGCAGGGAGTGGAGCCTGGAAAGAGATAAGAGCTGTGTGCTGGAAGCCCCCCCTCCGGGCGAGTCTGTTTGCAATGGCTCTGATACTAATGGACCTGGCCTGGCAGAAGCAGAACAGGAGCGACACCTGGAAGGAGATAAGAACTGATGAGTGGGTGGGGGACTGCACCCTTCTGCGGCAGCTCCCCTCCAGGCAGCCTGTCTGCAATGGCTCTGATGCCAATGCCCCTGGCTGCTGTGGCAGCTGACTGACAGCTGCCCCTTTGGAACAAAAGGAACTCAGGGGTATATATGGCTGTCCATGCTGGGGATGTTTGGTCGTCTCTTGACCCACCGCCATCTTGCATCGGGCCCTGTCCAGGATCAGCGCCATCTTGAAGAAACTCGCTGGGCAGCTGGGCCCCTGGTGGTGACTCTGACTCTCTCTCTCTCTCCCTCTCTCTCTCTCTCATTCTTTCTTCCCACTTTCTTAACCCTTTTTCTCCACTTTTCTGTGTATCTTCTTTTCCTCTCTCCCTCTTTTGCCTGTCTCTATAATTTTGCCTGTGTCAATTGTCAAATAAAAGTCTGCTTGCACCCGACCCTTCTACAGTTGGACTTTGTTTTGCAGATACAAAAAAAAAAAAAAAATTGTAATTTTACCTCAGACCATAACACAAACAAAAAAACCAAACCACCCACATACAAAAACCCCCACAAACTCAAAAAACTCAAATTAACAAAAAAACCTCCCCCCAAAAACTGACCAAACATAAAGAGCTAACAAAACTAAAACACAGAACTTCCCTCTTTTCAGCAAGCTATTTTCCTACACTCTCCATTCCTTAAGGTACCATATAGACACCCTAAATGACTTATTATAAACATTTTACTTTCAGTTAGGTACATGTAAGTATTGTGAGATATGAAACTCTGTCAAAACAATTAGAAAGTCATCTCACCATTAGTTTCCAAGGTTATATTAAAATATAAGAAAATTTATTGAAATTCAGTACGGATCTAAGAGATGCATAAGAAATTAACAGCTTTTTAAAATTTTTATTTCTTTAAAATTAGGGATTTTGCATTTATTATTTAATTCATTTTAGTGAATTTACAACCTCAAAGGCACTTTTTATCAGGGCATGACAAAGACTAATGGCTTTTAACTGGAAGAGGGCAGATTTAGATTAGACATTAAGAAGACATTATTTAATGTGAAGGTGGTGAGACATTGGAATTGCTTGCTCAAGGAAACTGAGTTTGTCTCTCCCTGGAACTGTTCAAGGACAGGTTGGATGGGGCTTCAAGCAACCTGGTATAGTACAACATGTCCCTGATCCTGGCAAGAAAATTGGAACTACATGATCTTCTGACCCAAACCAATCTATGAATCTATGGTTCTAAAAAATGAACAATCCCCTGCAAACCAATGGGGCTACTATTCTAAACGTATATTTGATTGAGATACACAGTATGTCCACGATTATCCAAATGTGATGGAAATCATTTCATAATTGTGGTTAATTTTAACTACTTCTAATCAAAAACTGTAAGCCAATGAGTCTTTTCTAAGAGATGGAGCATATCAGCTACTAATTTAAGAAGTTAAAGTATAATTGCACATTTTATGTTGATGTATTTATTTTTGTTTTGAAAAGCTTTTAAAAATTTTTTTTAGTAAAAATTAAAATAATAAGCTATTTGTAAAAATATGTTATTATTTTATTGAAGACGTTTTTGAATGAAATGATTTTCTGTAAAAAATTCCTGTCTACAACCTGAAATATATTTGCAGAATTCAATGATCAGAGTTGTGAGCAACTGAGATAATAAGACCTGTTAAGTTCATTTGTCTGACACCATATGAGAAGTACAGTTTTTCAAAACCAAGAGCTTATTTTCTGTGGAATTCTTTTGGACTGTTACTTGATAAGTAGATATAGATAATCCCTGATGGTTCCATTTTCCTGGAAAAAGCTGTTACATCTTTTTCTTTACATTCCATTATATACATATTGCTAATAAATATGGAGAAAGAGAAAATATACGATTACTGATAGACTGTCTTTTTATAGCTCAGACATTTTTTCTAACATTCAGAGTAATTTATTTCATACATCATAGTGCCATGAGACAAAATAAGAAAGTAAATAAAAAAATAAATTTTAATGAATGTGGCTTTTTTGCATAATATAATTCTTTAGCATACCTCTGTGTTTCTAAACTACTGCTTATTTCTGTTCTTATATATGCAGAGGAAATACATAAAGCCATAAAATTATGACTTTAGAAGGAAATGATATCCAAGGCAAAGGAAATAATTCTGTCATACTTATTTTTCTGAGTAAAGATTAGCAATGTTTCTTTCAGTGCAGTTCACACTTATTTTTCTCTGTGCTTTTTACAAGTTAGACAATTCACACAGCTGCTGTTACCAGGAAAATCAAACAACCTCTGACGATCTTAAAACTTTTTTTTTTTTTTTTTGCTATTTCAGTGTCACTGATGTTCTAATAAAGGCTGAAATCCTTCATGTTCTAAGTGCAAAGAAATTATATTTCTGGATCAGAAATACACACTCTAGAGTTTGTTAATTTTACTACATAAGTGTGTCTATGAAGTTCTTTTAAGGAAGCAGCTACATGACGTACTTCATACTTTTTTGTACTTCATTCATTTTTTTTTGGGCAGACGTACTTCATACTTTTATTTACATACTTTTATCTTCAGTTATCTCATTAAATAAAACAATTACTCAATTACTCAGACATTTCATAATGCTGTTTCTGGAAATAGCTGACTTTTAACAACATTCCTGCAATAAGTACATATTCTTGACATATTTTACTGTAAAATACTGTAATGAGGGCATGATCATGTTGACCAGGAAATGAATTGATTACTAGTCATTTGAAAACAATTTTCATCTGTTCATTACAATGAGATGTTATGTTACAGATTTGGTAAAGTCCTTGTTAAAAAATAGATCTTCAAAACATTTCAGCTGTTCCAAAAATGAAACATCTAAGAATATTTATATGATTATATACTAATCATTTAACAAGCTGTACAATATGACTATAATTTGCTACTCAGAATTTAACAAATTGCCTCCTCAAATCAAACATCTGCTACTGTAAGTGACAGTGATTACCAAGAAGATATATTTGGCATCTTAGTGTATAAAAACATCAAAGGAGTTTGATGTATTACAATGGAGAATTCACGAAGTTTTGTAGTTTTATTTTTAACACCTGGAAAAAAAAAATGTGTTTTTCTGAATCTTGGTAGCATTTTTTGAGTTTGTTATTTTAAGATTATGTTCTCAGTTGGTTAAGTTGTACATTTGTTATAATCCTATCCAGATGATATTTATTATAGTTTTCTACCAAACCACGCAACCTTTCGTGACACTAATGTTGAATGGAACAGGTGTTCTTTTTTCCTCTTTATTCCTATATACCCTGTTAAAACTGCTTTAGTTCTCACATTAGAAAGAAAAGGACTTGACATCTGACAAGACACACTTTTGTGTTAAGATTAAATATTTTCCTTTGCCTACAAAATCTGCTAAAATCCAGTGGGATTATGTCTTTTGAGATGCTTTTCATGTTATAGATACCAGGTATACACTGGTGTCTTGTTAAAATGTTCTTGTTAAAATGACTCCAGGACAAGTGGTCACCAAATCAAACAATTCAGATCGATCAGCATCTTTGTAGTCAGCACATTAGAAGTCAGTCTTCATCACCAAGAAAACCGCTGTTCTTATTTCAGATTTGCACCCAGGAATGAAGAAATACATAACCTATTGTACCCAGGCTTATAAATTCTTACTTATACTTTGTGGTCTTTGTTTTGGCTCAGTTTTTCTCCTTTTTCTTTTTTCTTTCTTCTTTTTTTCTTTTTTCTTTTTACTTTTTTCTTTTTTCTTTTTTCTTTTTTCTTCTTTCCTTTCTTCTCTTTTCTTTGCTTTTCTGTCTGTTTTTGGGTTCTTTTGTTGTTGTTGTTTGTTGTTTGATTTTTTTTTCATTCATTTGTTCACTTGCTTTTTGGTTTTGTTATTTTTGTGTTAATGTTAAGTTATGTTATTTTAATTTTCAGTACAATAACATAGGTTTCATATTGATTTTACCACAAGGGGTCTCAGGATTAGTCAAAGCCAAGGTGGATTTTTACTGTACTGTAACAACAGTCTACTACTCAAGTAACTGTTTCCTGACATGTTTCAGCTTCAATTCTGTGGATATCAAATAGAATAAAGGTCTGAGATTAAAGTAACAGCTTTAATGATCTTGGAGGATACTAATGGACAACTTGTAAATATCACCTGGATACCAATGATTAGGTATAGATGAAGCAGAACTTAAATTTAAGCTTCCTATTTCCTTGTTATATGTCATCAACACTACATTATACTCAAGGAGTATATGGCAATAAGTTTCTTTGCCTAGGCATGTTATTAAGATAATAAATAAACTTGATAATAAATAAACTTGAATTTAAGAGAATGCTAATGGTTAGGATTATGAGTGAATGACATCTACAATCACTTGCAGATGTCTCAGCACAGTATTGGGTCAAGTGTATAGCAATAGAAGCCTGTCTCCATCATAAGCATCTCAGTATGTCCCTGCTTAACTTCCAGCTACTCATCATTAGAGTCCAGGCTACCCTCTAAATTAGCTCATATGTCATAGGATTCAAGGGAGATTCACATCTTCATTGACCAGCAGTGAGGTTGAAAAGGTGAACAAATACAGAGCTCACTAAGTGTGTTGAATAGATCTTTAATGTCTAAAAGATGAGCTTAAGCATACAGAACTCATCTGTCATGCATAAGATTCTAGTAGTATTAAAAAACTCTTAGGATTTGTAAGACATGCATGGGACCAAAAGATAAGACAGAACACCTAAAGAAGATGCATGTTCCTCTAACATCTGCCAGAGGTCAGGGTGGATATGCTATGGCAATTAAAATGGCACTAAATATCTATATGTGAAAATTGAACCTCATGTAGTATATACAAACTATTTAATGCTTGAACTGAGTTGTTTGGACACTATAAATAAATTCTAAAAATATTTAGAGAGCTACACTAGCACAACCGCATGCTCAGTATTTGTTAACTGCATAGCTTTTGGTAGCTCTTGACACTCCATGCACATTCTGGTGTTATTTTTGACAGCATGTATAGTGGCCAGAAAGCTTAGGTAGTAAATTCAGTGACTGAGAATTCTACAGGGTCACATTTTTTTATTAGTTTGTTGTTTTTTTTTTTCCTAAATTATATATTTGAGTTGCATAAACACTATACCCATAATTTATATCGGTGTCTTCTGCATCTCCTAGGATGTAGAACATTTGTAGAACACAGAAATTTTATTACTTCAGACTTTACTTCCAGCTTTGAAACTGCCTGAAATAGAAAACTTTCAGATTTCTATTGAGTGTGAATAAACTTTTGCCTGAACAGTCAAGGAACGGACTGGGAGAAACTGGTAGAAGTTGTTATGGTTGCATTTGTTTAAGCAGCTGAAAGCACAGCTGACTTCAGTACCATTGGTTTTCATCCCAGCTGACATCACTATGACTACAAATAAAATCAAACCCAAAACCTTTACTTATCAAAAATATTGTTCTTTGAAATGATCTTTACTTGACAAATCTGGACAAAAAAATGAAAATTATTGTTTTGCAAGATGGGTAAAATCCCTTGTGGAATAACTATTCACTTTCTTAAACAGGAAATCTGTAAGAGCAGTTTCACTTTCTACCTAAGGGAAAAGCATCAGACTGATACTTACTATGAAGGTGAAGGCAATGGAGAAGTGTCATTTTGGCACTCCTCAGTGAATTTCAGGAATATTGTAAATGCTTAGTTATGTTTTCATATCACGATAGAGATACCTATTCCATTTAAAAAAACTGATGATCTGCACAAGTTGCCAGTTTCATAAAAGGAACATTTACTTTGGAAGCCTTTTGTAACCGATTTCTGATCCTGCCTTGTTCTACACATGATATTTTGGAGCAAAGCATCAGTTGTAATTGAGCACTGTAATTTTGACTAAAACATTTCCAGTCTTTGTGTAGGATATAATTTTGAAACTCAGTGGGATGGCACAATGTAAGACAGACAGGAGGGAAAGATTATTTTGTTTCAGAACTTTCACACTCAGTGTCATATAAGCCCACATACCAAGACAGGTTGATTTGTGGGGGTTGTCCATTTTTCAGACATGAGGACATTTACATAAATGCACTGGTGTCCAGGATTTTTTGCAATGGTACACTGGGTAGCAGACACCAACCTGGAGAACATGTATGGACTGAGAATGCTTTTTTGTAACTTTCAGGAGTTGACAGTAACTAGTTTCTCCATCCTGGCTCACCATGTGAGACATCAAGATTTATTTACTGGCTTTTATCATTCAGTCTGTGTGCCCTGAGAAGCTGTACATGTATGTGCTGCAAGCTGTACAACTTACTAGACAAGGAGTCATGACACATTGTCACGTCTCACAAAGTGAGCACAGCTCCCCAGATGTGGGGTCCAAACCAAATATCACATCCTGAAGAGTGGGCATGGGTAGAGTTCCCCAGACTGGAGGTAGACCCAGGGAGGTTTGGACTGGACTCCCTTGCTTTTTAAACTCCCTCAGAGAGGAGCCTAGATGTGGATGGGCCCAATCCTCCTCCACCTCCTCTAATTAATCTCTTTTAACAACCCATTTGGCAATACTAAGTTTGTTACTCTAGGAGTAGGATTATTATCCAGGAGGTTTGTATAAAAACATAACTTTACTTAAAGTGAGTAAGGTTATAAAGCATGTCAGACTACAGACTACAACTAGCAGAATTATAAATTATGGTACTTCCAAAGCAATGGATTATAATTTAGCAAAATTTACAGAAATTGTCAAAGCAACAAGTTACAGCTAAAAAATTTAACAAAGCAACAGATAGTAAAACTTAACGAAGTTGGGAACTATATTACCCTCATGTAAGGAAATAGGATTAGAAACATAGACACAAAGAGAGAGAGAGAGAGAAAGATAAGAGATAGGGAAGATATCACCACCCTTGGATCCAGTGCTGATCTTGGTAGGAAGCTGTGGTCCTTGGATGGCAGGCATGCACCCAGCATTTCGAGTGTGCCTCTTTTATGCTGCCTGACCCCACCTTTTGGGGGACACTTTGGCATATCTTCCAAAGCCGGGTGTTCACTTGGACCCCTCCAGATGGGATGGCACAGCAATAACCTTTATTTCTGCACATGCCCCCTCTCCAGTGGCTTTACCCAGGGCACACACAAGATGTCACTCTGCCTCCGCAGGGTGCAGCTTGCCTGCCCCTGTCCCTTATGGAATAAGGACAGTGTCCTGCCTGTCAGGGTGGCCATCAGACAGAGCTCCCCTTGCAGGGACAGTGTTCAGCTTATCAGGATGGCCACTAAAGGAGGGGCTTTTCTTGTGAGAATAGGGCCCCATTTATCAGGGTGGTTCCCCAAATGAGGGTCTCTCCTTGAGAGAAAAGAGTACAGGTGGCTATTGAATGAGGCCTCCACCTGAGCGCAATGTCCACTTTGTCAGGGAGGCTGTTTTGAGACAAATACTCTTTTTGGGATTCTACACACATCCTACTTTTATAGTCCTTCTGATCAATTTTTTTTTTTTTTTTTTTACTTTTTGATGTTTCTACACACACAGTCCATCTCTCACTATTCATTCAGAATAATTTTAACATTTCACAGAAACACAGAATCACAGTATGTTTATGTTGGAAATGAGGTCCAAGATCATCCAGTCCAACCTTTGACTAACCACAGTCAGCTACTAAACCACGTCCTTAAGGATCATGTCCGAATGCCTTTCAAATGCCTATTGGGCTGATAATTTGACTGTGTTGGGTAATCCAGAGCGGAGAAAGAAGGCAACTTCTTTCATGATATTAGTTACTAAAATGTAACATCTTAAAAGGTTATCCTCCATACCTCTGTGTGTGTGCATGCATGCTAGTTAGGAAACTTAGATTTTTATTTGAATCTCTATATTGATTACAACTGTATCTTCATTATTAAGTTATTAGAAAAACCTATAACTTAATGTTGTTATAATATTATTAATCAATCTTATTTTACTGCTATTTCAAATCACATCAGACCCATAATTGTTTGTTAAAGCACTACACTAAAATTCCTACACTTAAACCTCTTCACTGTAAACTGTTAGCAAATCTGGGACTAAGAGTGGATTCAGCCACACCTGGACTCCTCTCTGAGAAGGAGTTTAGAAAGCAAGGGGGTTCACTCTAAACCTTGTGACTCAATGGGAGGGTCTTCTTCAATCTTTTCCCCGATTCATGTACAAATCACTTCATCATGCCCCCAACTCAGCCACCCCTAAGCCTGCTTAAATCTTTCCCCCTGATCCCTATATAAATCAGCTTTATTAATTTCCAATGCCTACACACCCCATCCACATAGTAAGTAATAGAGTGAACCTTTCCATCAAATTCTGGTAAGTCACACTTTCATAAATCTGTATTAAAAATAACCTTTTTCTGATATCTGTTGGTGATTCTTTAAGCGATCTTAATACACTGCACTCTCATCTGCAACAACTGGCATATTCAGCAGGATGTCAAGAAATATCACTTATTACTTACAAAAACATGGTTATAAATCCAAACCCCAGATTTTCAGAAAATGGTGCTGCGATTGATGTGCGATCACTAGTGTGATCAGAAGAAAACCAGATAAGTGCTGCCAGAGTCTCAACTAAAGATGAGGATATTATTTGCAAAATGCTGGGCACTTATTTAGAAGATGATTATCAAGACAGGAAAAATAAAACAAAAGGGAGCAAAACCTAAGAGAAGAAATACAAGGCAGTAAGGCAGGTGAATTTATTCTACATTTGAAAATTGAGCAACTGCAAAGACAGTTACAAGAAGAAAAAAAGAAAAACCAACAGCTGTAAGAAAAAATTAGAATGATGCTTATGCCAGCTCCTGATTTTCCTGACACTGTACAAACTAAGAAATTAATTGTATGCCCTGAAAACTAGAATAATAATGTTTGGACTGATTCGGACAGTTAACAGTTCAAATGAAAACAACTCCAGCCATTTGCCAGAATCTCGGCAATATATTGCAACAGAAGAAACTTCCAGATCACAGGGTAGAGTGGGAAAAAAAAATTACACTTTATGATCACAATAGCAAATCAGAAGATGATTTTATGTTTATCTCAGATTCCTCTGAATATGAGGTCAAACTCATCAGTAAAAAAAAAATACATTCTGATTTCAGTTGGTCCTGGACAAAAAGTGGCAAAACATCTAATAGATACAAGAGTACAGACTTCAATACTAGGGCAACAGGATGTCAAGAACCTGTGTCTATGACCTGGCAGGCAAAGAATTAAAATTACTGGAGTAAGCAGAGCAAGTGTTACCTGCCAAACTGCAGAAGTTAATTTATGACCTGTGAGAGAGAAGTGTCTACTTGCTTTGGAATTAAGGAGCACCATGAAAATATTTTAAGCTTTGATTTGGACAGCTGAACCTGCCACCCACTGAACAGCAGTGTATGGTTCAAACATCAACTCTAACATTGACAGAAATCAGGATAGGCCACAGTGATTTCACCCTGCACAACCCCTGCACTCCCTAATTCAAAAATTACTAATGCCATAGCATCCAATTTCTGACACAGCATGAAGTGGAATTTCTGAAGTTAACAGCTTTAGAAAAATGATAAATAATCTCCAGAAACCACTCTTCACACAATTCACCTGTCCAGACAGTACAAAAGTCAGACAGAAAGTGTCATTTAACTACCAATAATCAGCTCCCAAATGCTAACAAAACTCTGTTAGCATCTACCATACCAAATATTGCAAACTTAATAGATATTTGCAAGGAGCTACACACCCATGGGTTACAGTGCTATATGCAAAAGATACATTCTTTATGGTGTTCTTACACAAAAATGATAAAGTAAAATTTGTCTTTAATTGGGAAGGCATATAATATACCTTTTAACACATCCAACAGGGATATAAACATTATCTCACAGATGTTCATGCTGCACTTGGAGAACTCCTGTAAACAGTCACTCTCACAAGATTTGAAACTCTATCAGTAAATTAAAGATACTTTAATTGGAAGCCCTTCCACTGAACTAGTGGGGTAAGCAGCAGCAGCAGCAGTGCAAAATTAGACCCAAAATGGAGTCTGCAGAACATGGTACTTATTGCAGTCTATTCCAAACTGTCTCTGACAGACCAGAGAGACCTGTATTATTCTGATCAACTGCCTTTGAAGAGGCAAAACACAGATATTCCAAACTGGAAAAATAATTTCTGCCTCTAGTAAATGCAGTTAAAACAAGCTGAGCCACTTAAAGGGAAACCCATCCGGCAACCGTTCACTTGCTTTGTTTTCCATTTCCAGGAGCAATGCCAGGAATGATACCAATGCACCTCTCCTAAAGACCAGGTTAAGTATTGGAGAATTGCTTGACCTTCTGATGGGAGCAATTATTGCCAGCATAAGCCAAATTCAGGTCACACATCAGCAAGCACAACCCGAGGGGTGAAGACACTCACTTCTTTTATTTATGCTAATCATCACCATAACTCCAGCACATCATGCATCGTGCACGTTTCTCAGATGTGAGTGCAATCTACTGCAATAGAAACTGTAATGTGTACAGGTGATAGAAGGACTGCCACCAGTCCCTGCCCTGTGAAGAGGGGTCTAAACATTTTTCACATCCTGCCATCTGTGCAGCTACCTCCTTCTTCCCTACATCTTTTTGGGCTGAGCGGTCAGTCACCACTGGGGAGGGTGGTGCCATAGGTGCATTCTCTGCTCTCCATTTTCCCCTCTGCACCACTGACAGACATGGTCCATGGATACTCACTGGTGCACTCAGGCTCTGCCTGTCCCAGTCCTCCCTCCTCCTCCACTCTGCTCACCCTGCCCATGGGAGCTGAAGTGCCACATGCTACAGCCTGACTGCCACATAAGCAGCAAACCCAGGCACTGTAGCCTGCTGGAGCTTTTGCTCCCTGCCATATTCAGTCCAAAAAGTTCTTGTAGTGCATTGATGATAACTTTCTGATGCAGCTAGTTGAAGAAAAAAGGAGGACAGGTGCACTGCTGAACCTTGTATTAATGAAGAAGGTCTGGTTGGGGACATTAAAGTTTTAAACAGCATTGGTGACAGTGACCATGACATGGTGGAGTTTAATATTTTACAAAAAAGAAGGGCTATTAAGTAGGACTACAGTCCTGGACTTCTGCAGGACTAACTTTGTACTCTTTAAGGATCAGGACATGAATCCTATGGGGGAAGGGAAGGGAATCATGATTCTATGATTGTAAATACTTAAAAAGAGAAAGTCAAGAGGATGGTACCAGTCTCTTCTCAGTTGTAGCCACTGACATAACAAGAGGCAACAGATATAAGCTTGATCATAGGAGGTTCCACATAAACATGAGGAGAATTTTTTTTTTTTTACTGTGAGGATGATAGACCAATGCAACAGGCTGCCCAGGGAGGTTGTGGAGTCTCCTTCTCTGGAGACACTCAAAACCTGACTCAATGTGTTCCTTTGTGACATCTAGTACGTGACCCTTCTCTGGCAAGGGGTTCGGACTTGATGATCTTTTGCAGTGCTATGCTCCCCTTGGCATGCCTTTTCCATCCCCACTGTCCTCACTACCAAAAAGGATATTGAAGTGCTGGAGTATATCCAGAGAAAGGCAGTGAATCTGGCTAAGAGTGTGGAGAAAACAAGTCTTATTAGGAGTGGCTGAGGTAATTGGGACTGTTCAGTTTGGACAAGAGGAGGCTGAGGAGGGATGTTATTGCTCTCTGTAACTACCTGAAAAGCTGTTGTAGTCATGTGGGTGTTGGTCTCTTCTCCCAGGTAACCAGCATGTTTTGGGTGAATAGAGTGATCTTTTGGAAGTGGGGGGTGGGCACAGGGATGGCTCCTGTGAGAAGCTGCTGGAAGCTTCCCTGCTTCCAATCCTGGCCAAGCCTCTGACCAAGGTTGAGCAGATACGGGAAGCTGGATGTGCCTCTGTGAGTAACTTATTTAAGAAATGGGAAATTAACCTGCGAAATTATATTAAAAAAAAGATCTGCAGAGCAGAGGAGAGGTGAGAGAGCAACGCCAGAGGAAAAACACCAGGGTCAGTGAATAAGGAGGGGCAGAAGGTGCCCAGAAGAGATTTCCCCACAGCCTGTGGTGAGATGGAAGGCTGTCCCCTTGTAACCTGTGGAGGAGCATAGTGGAGCAGTCCCTGAAGGACAATGGTAGGATAAACGTGTATTTGTAGACCTTGAAGGTTTATGGTAGGCAGATATGGATCTGGAGGACTCCTTGACAGAGGAGGTGACTGTTCCCACAGTAGGCCACGAGTCTGTGGGCAGCCCAGGCTGCAGTCTATTCCCAAGGGACTGCACCTGGTGGGAGGGACTCATGTCAGAGGGGTTCATGAAGGACTCTCACCCATGAAAGGGACCCTGCATTGGAGTGGGGGAAGAGGAGGAAAGAGCAGCAGAGACAATGTGTGGTGAACTGATCCACTCCGTGTCCCCCTGTGGTGCTGAGGAAGAGGCAGGAGTGAAGTAATCCTGTATCTGCAAGAAGGAAACAGTGCAGGTGTGAAGGGGAAGGCATTCAGATCTCGCAATGTATTCTTGTTTTCAATTTAGTTTTTTTCCTTCCCAAGTTGAATCTCTCTCCTTTTTTTTATTTGCCCACTGTTGTAATTGGGGCATGAAAACCTCCCTATCCTTGTCTCAGTTAATGAACCTTTGAGTGGATTTTCTCCTCTCTGTCCCACGGTGGGGGTGGGGGGTGAACAAGAGGAGGCCTGGTTCATACCAGCTGGACCTAAACTGTGACACAGCAATAGGATGAGAGGAAATTGACTCAGATGGCATGAAGGAAGGTTTAGATTATATATTAGGAAGAATTTCTTTAGTGAAAGAGTGGTCAAACATTGGAACGAGATGCCCAGGGAAGTGGTGGAGTCATCATCTCTGGAGGTGTTAAAAAAACCTGTATACATGACACTTCAGGACATGGCTTAGTGGGCATGGTGGTTTTGGGCTGATGATTGGACTTGATTTTAGAGGTCTTTTCCAGCCTTACAGATTCTGTGTTTAATATGACTAATATAATACAAAGGTAAAAGTCTTTTAAGGAGCAGTTTTTTCCATCTCAATGTAGATGTCTAAGTCAGCCTCAGAAACACCCCTTTATTTAGCAACAGTATAGTTTACGCTGAAACTCTAATGCTGATGACATGCAGTAAGTAAAAGAAAAATCAAGAAACAGATTATGTCAAAATAAATCCTTAAATGTTTAGCTTTGATTTTTGATCTGTATTCTTTTTGAAATATCTTCAGGAAAATTATATAGATATACATGCCAAATTGCATGATGATAAAGAAGAGAGGCATTCAAAGTGAATTTGAATCAATATTCAATGGAGCTGAATTAAATAAGCTACTTTTTTATAAGGTTAAAATAAATCTTAGATGAGTAAGACTTTTATTCAATATTTTAATTACGATTTTCTGCTATCAGACATAGTTTTCTTCTATTGCCCCTATCTAAGAAATGTATTATTGAGCCTCGGTTCATTATCTGCATACCAATTAATTCTTGGTTTTTGCTTAATTTATCCTTTTTCCTCTTGACTTTTATCTCAGTAAATTATCTCCTAGATAATGGAGATATGTCCGGAGAACAGGTGAACAGAGAAAGTGAGAAAGACTTCTAATGAAATTGTAGGCTAAATTGCCTGAAATTCTATAAAGCACTGAAAATAACACCTTTCCTTTTAAAGTAAAACTTACCATTTCATCTGCATAACTGGCTTCCACAGGATAAAGGTCAAAGATCATTGGGCTATTTTGAAGTTCAGTCTCCAGCTGATAGAATAATTTGCTTTATCTATGCCACCAGCACCATCAATCATATTTACAGTATTTCTAACTTATATATATCATATATATATATTCTTGCCTTTGATTACTTAATATATAATGACATGCTGTAATTATTCACTACTGAAGCACACAATATACCAATAGTATCTAAGATACATAATTTCCCAAGTGTTTTGGGCTTTTAAAAATTATTTTTGGATCTGATTGCAAGTGACTGTATCAACGAAATTCATAAAATACTGGAGTCCTATGCACAGTTGATCTGATGTAAGTGTCCACCCATTTCTGTAAAAAATAAATGTTATACTGTGTAAAAATATTATGTTCTTATATACCATTCCTTTAATCTGATCAGAATCTGATCAGAATGGCATTGTCTGAAATAAGAAAGTAACATAGGCAGAATTAGTTTCATGACAGTTCATTCTTTCACAGGCTCACAGGCTTACCTATTAGTGTGACTTAAACTCACTGAGAAAAACAAAAAGTTTATGACTTCCAGTCTAAATCTTTTTACAGTAGTGGCTATAATATCAAATTCCAATGAGAGATGACTTCCCAAACTTGGCACTTACAGGCCGAGTGCATGTAACATTTTAGCCTCTGTCTATTAAAATAAACATATATTTAAGTATTTACACATGTATAAATTCATAAGGAAGCTTATTTCAGAATTTAGTTCCAACAAAGAAGGAAAAATTCATATAGTATTACATTTGTAAAACTGAATAGTAAAAAAAGTAAGATGGAAAAATGGACATGGTGAAAAAAGAGTCGAGTTCTTTAAGACAATAAGAAAGTTTGAATACATTATTGATAACCATCTTAAAGTTTGGTTTCATTTTAATACATGTTGAAGTGATTGCCTAAAGTGTTTTATATGAAATCTGCCTGGAATGTCAAGAGAATATTCTGGGCCATTGAAAAATTGTAGGTCAGATGTGTATTATCATAGTCACAGAGCCTGGATCCACAGTCATCCAGACTGGACTATAGCTTTACCACAGGATATTTTCTTTTTAGTTCCCCCATTCAGATTTCCCAGAAAATTAGGGATGGGACAAACTGATTTCCTCTCCACCCAAAGCCAGTATGAAGTTAAAATGTAACTGGGACCTATGTACAAACCCAAGAAATGATCAATACTCTTAGGTTCTATAGTTATACTTCAATGTTTTGGAAACAGATTTCCATGTTACCATCTATAAGCAGGGAATCTTATACTATAGCTAGCTTATATCTAGCTGACAGAAAACCTAAGCATACCAAGAATGCCCCCATTTATCTTGTGTTCAGAGCTCCTGACTTAAGCTGTACACCAAGCGTATCTGTCCACTGGGATTTAAAATAAGGAGTCTGTCTATTAAAGGTGATGTTTAAATGAGTATGGTTCACTTTTTTAAGACACAAATAGCACTGACTGATTTTTTCATAGAAGTTTGAAGCTAAAGCACTCATCCAGAAAACGAGATAACTGGCTTCAGCTTTCATGCTGCTCTGAAGGGACTCATATTCATGCAGCTCATTTTCTAGGAAACTGCATAAACTATTAAGAGAGGAAAGGTTTTCCAGTTGCTTTGAGGCAGCTCTCAGTTCTGCCAATATGAGATTTACAGGAATAAGAGAAAAACAAGCAAGAAGAGCTTAAATTTAAATTTTTGCCATTAGGACAGCAGCCCTAAGCTCGGAATACTATTTTAATGACTACTAATGTGTTATACCCTAGATGTCTATTGAAGAAAATCAGAAATACCATTGAGAATACTGTAACAGTAATATTTCTCCCAAATTACATAGGTATTAGGCTACAGTTTCAAGTTTGTACATACTGGGTTTGTATTACTTTTTTTCCTGTGGAAATGCTGCTGGTTTCCTAGGTGATCCATTTTCAAGACCATAGAATATCCTTTCCTGATGCTTTTTACCTTTGCCCTTCTTTCTTATTATTTGCTTAGTAACTTAACAATTACATCAAACTGCTGGGAAATACTTTGGCTACCATCTCTTACTGAAAAAGTGGGTTGCTGTATGCTCTCCCTTGTTATTAAATGGAAATAGCTGCAGATGATATTTAGGGATTAGCAAAATGAGGTGAAAGTGGATAGGATCCAGGCATCTATCCTCCTGCTTGTGATTCAGGTCTTCTTTATGAACAAATGGGCAAATCTACAGTACAGTTTGTCTCATTCTAGAGCTGATTTTTAAACTAGCCAACACCAGAGAGACCACATCAAGTGTGCATTTCCCAGTTCTGTGCTCACCAGTACAAGAGAGACATAGGCATACAGGGACAAGTCCAGGGAAGGGCTCTGATCATGGCTAAAGTGCTGGAACACCTAACACACAAGAAGATACTAAGTGGGCTGGGACTGTTCAGTCTGGAGAAGAGATAGCTCAGGAGGGATCTTATTCAGATATATAAATAGCTGTAAGGAGGCAGAGGGGCATGGAAGGAGACAAAGATAGAGTCAGGCTCAGGCTTTCCTCAGTGGTACCCAGTGATAAGACAAGAGGCAATGAGAACAAACTGAAACACAAAAGACTTTGCCTGTATGCAAGAAAAGAGCAATTATTGTGAGGATAGTCAAACATAGGAACAGATTTACCAGAGAGGTTACCAAGTCTCTTTATTTGGTGATATTTAAAACCCAAGTGCACATGGTCCAGACTGACCTGCTTTAGCTGACTCTGCTTCAGCAGAAGATTTGGATTGGATGACATCCAGAGGTGCTTTTCAACCTCAGCCATTCTGTGAATCTACGGTTTTCTGTGATTTGAAGTGTGTATTACTCTCTGCTGAGTTCAGAAGAACTTGAGGGTCACTAGTTCAGATGTAGACATATCACAATTATATTTTATCATACATAACCAATTTTTTGACAGTATTACTGCTCCTCTTTTGGGTAAATTATTTTGGGCATTCTTAGCCAAGTAGAGAGACATGCAAGCAAGTAGGATATATACAGACTGTAAATACAAGGCAGTCATCCATTGGTTAACTGCCAATGCATAAAAGTTAATGCATAAAAGACAGTTAAATACATAAAACACAGTATAAATTTTGCAAGCTGCTACACTTAGTACTGGTCACCACCCTAGTGAGGTGTCTTTCCTGGCTAGCCAGGAGGGAATGGGTGGTCCCCTTGGCTCCATCCAGTAGGTCCTCAGCTTTGCCTAGTTACTATCTGCTCCAGTTTCATCAACACTGTGGATGTTGGTGGCCAAGCCTGAGACAGTGATCACTGTCCATTTCCAGATGGGAGAGACCCTGCTTCCTGGCTCCCTGGCTTTGGTCTTTTAGGATTTTCTCTTTCCTTGTGAAATTTTTCCCCATGAATACCTGAGCAACTAAGAATGGTGTGTGACCAAGTCCAACCTGTTCCTGTTTTTTTGCCTCATCTCCATGGTCACTGTCTACTCTGGTCTCTCAGCCACCCAAGGTCCAGTTATGCACCAGAGGTAAATGAGAGCTTTTACCAGAGGTAAAAGAGAAGCTTACAGTAGGGCCTATAGAGAAAAAATGGGTTATGAATAAGTCTCAGATTATGTCCTTATTCTTTTGATGAAGTCCAGGAACCTGTGTGCATCATCTGAACCAGTGGTGATCCATTAGGAGAAAGATGTCTGCATGACAGACAGATTAGGATTCTACTGAGAATTTTTGCCTACACTTACCTTTCAGTGCCAAAAATTAAGTTTAAGAGCTAGTTTAAGAGGAACAGCAAAGAGGTGTTTGTTTTTAATCACTTTCTGAGACTGGCACTTAATTCTGCTCAGGTCTCATCAGACTTCTAGATGTCACTTGAAGTATCTAAGCCAGAACATCAGCAGAGGTTAGGTGTTGAAGTCCAGAAGTGTTGTATATAACTCTGCTTAGTAACCTAATTTTTCCACAACAAATCTACATTTTATTCTGGAATTTCTCTTGGCACTCTGTGTGTGAGATGCACAAAATTTTTACTGAAGGTCATCTTCTTTCACTGTTCCATCTGTAAAGAAGGGTGACTTAGCCTCCTAATGATCTCTGAGTAATATGTGTTCTTTACCACTGAGGTTCAGCTAACTCTGAAAAAATTATTTCTTTATAACACAGTTTCTGTCTTTCACACATCAGCAATTTGTTGCACAGTTTCACAGCAACAAATTCTCTATCAGTTTGTTGCATTACAACAATAAAATTTGTGTGGTTTAAAGCAGCAGAACTTACAGGGAAAACTAAGAATTATTTTTAGTCTAACTAAAGTCTTAACAACCCAGTCAGGTGTTATTATTAGTCCAGTTGTAATGTCACTAATGCTTATAGTTCAAATTTCATAGAGTTAATATGATATATACCCCAACTCATGCTGTCTAGTCCCTGACACCACTGGCTTTAAGTCAGGGAATCATCAGCATTATTATTGCTTGCTGGGAGGAACATTTTGATGTGGACAACTGATTTTTTCCTCTTTATTCTTGGATTCACTCAGGGTTATTTTTCATGTATCTGTCCCCATTCTACACTACATCCAAGCTTATTATATATGGTTTGTTTTGCAGTAACTCATATGCTCATATTTCATTTTCTTTGTTAGCCCCTAAAACTACTTTTACATAGGTCTGAAGATTGAAATCCTTGAAAGACCAGTAACCAAACACTAACGAAATAGTTACATCCTTGGAGACTCCAGTGCTCATGCTTTCACAGATTCTGCCATTATCCCAAGCCTGTACTCTGTGATGTTGTATTTCACTCTAAGACGCTTCATAGTTCATGCCACTCTGAATAAGTAATTGTTACTACTAATTATTAGTTAAAAATAGAATTATGTGTGTGTATATTTATATATACATTTATATATAAAACATTGTTACAACACTAAATTGTAAAAAAACAAGTAGGTAATAGTCACCTGGTCATCAGGTACTGAAGCTCTTTGCCAGGTGAAGGTCAGATAAATCCTGTAAATCTTGAGGCCTCTGTGGTTACCTTAGCACATAGTCTGTTACAAACCTTATTTCCTATGCATGGGGCTGTACATAGTACCTTCACTTAGAAGGAGCAAGTAGATGACCTTACTAATTTTGTCCTAAGTGTATCAAAATGCTCCACAAGACGAATCTGGATAGCATGCTTTCTTAGAACATCTCATGGGTTCCTTTTGGTTTTGATTTCTTTTAAGAAAAGGTTGAGGGTAATGTCCTTACTTGAGGCTGATGGGTAAAGTTACTCCATGTCATGTTTCATTCCAAGTATGATGAATGTGTCCTTGTGGAACCTAGAACTAAAAAGTACTGTGAGTCCACAAATGCAATTATAAATTGTTAATTATCTAAATTTTATTATATATCAAATAATGAGTGATGTTTTAGTAATTTTAGCTCTGGAAAGATTTAGTAAAACTTTAAAAGACTCAGAAAAATTAACTAAGTCACTACACTAAGTAAGCTAGTCTGGTATGGAGGTAAAATAGGGGTAAAATAATTGAATTCTATAAAAATCATTAACATCATAAAAGTTATATTTTTGTCATATTTTCAAGTGTAAGAAGAATGATATAACCATCTGAAATAAATAGGAAGCAGGTTAAAAGAAAAATTAGGTGATTCATCAAATAACATGTAAAGATAAACTCTGAGCTCTTTATGATAATGTGGTTGCTGATGATTAGTCAGGGTAAAACTGGGACAGATCATAGGAGAGAAATACACTGAGTGCTCCAAAATACATTAAATAAACCAAAACAAAACTCAGGTCTTGCTATTGAAGTTTATTCTCTTCCCTAGGCATCAATTTTGACTACAGTTGGAGACAGGGTACTGAATGATATTGGCTTTTCCTCTGAACAAGTAAGAAAGATTTCATATGTATTTTTTTCATTATTTCTCCAGTGTTTCTAGTAGCTTGATCTAGACTGTGTTCTGCTCATCCTAAGAGTTGTTACGGGACAGAGAAACCTAGGAAAACATTCTTAGTTTGGGGGCTTTGTCTGAAAGTCAGATACCTGCAAGCATTGTTAAATCAAAGATGGATTTACCTAGAACTTCAAATTACCATTACAAGTGGCCAACTCTGTTGATACAAATAATATACTACTAATATATATATACTATTAATAATATGTTTATATATAGAATATATATATTAATATAGTACTATTAATATGTTGTTACTAATAATATAGGGTTTTTTTCTTAATTTATTTCAATAAGAAATTCAAATTATTTTGATTTTACACCAAAAAGGAGGGGAGGTTATAAAGTAAGCATGAAATAATATAGTGGAAAATGGCAAGTAGATGTGTACTGACATTGAGAGAAAGAAGCTTTGACTGAGTTTGCTGGCTACCTCAAGAGTGTCTTATAATTGTGAGTCTAAGAGTTAACAGTGAAACTGTTGCTATTTAACTTTCATGTGCTCAGCTGCATAATGCAAATTCATTTCATACATGGAGCTTTTAGCAGTGATACCAGTGAGCATTTTACACATAGCATAAAGCTTCATAGGATGTAGAGATTCACATCACATAAAACATCTACCACAAGTAGCAGAAAAAAACCCCAAGTGTCCCAGGTTTGCAGACATAAAAAGCAAAATGTTCTTATTTGCATGCCAAGATTGAAACAGACTCTTTTCCAAGCTCACAGTTACGTCCCAATGGGAACTGAATCCTAGGAGGAAACTAAACAGTCATATCTACAATTAAGATCTTTTAGTGCTAAAAATTTAACTTAGTGTTAAAAATTTCCAGTAAGGATGTCTCTGATTTAAAAAAGTGTTTCCCTCATGTGCCAGAGGAAAGTCTGTCAATTTATATCTACTTTTTTTCCTTTCTCCACACCCACTTTTATTTCTTCTTTCCCTTTTTCACCGTCCCTTCTCTTCTCCCACTTTCTCTGTCTCTTGAGCAGAACATTTCCCTGAATTGTTTTTATTATTTTTTTATAAGTATAGCTAAAAAGCTCTTAGAGAAGAAAAATAACTTGACTTGCATAGATGATACTACTTTTTTTTTCCACAAAAACCTACATCAAAATATTTTTAAAGGCAAGACAAATTCATGAGAAAACTGATTTTCATTTTCTATAAATATTTATCTAATTTTATCAGTCTCCCATTCTAGAACAGTTTAAGTATGTGAACATTGTTATGATTGTATTATGCTAAATGCATTTATAGAACTAAGGAAAAAGTAAATATAAATATCAAGACTGATTTGTAATAACAAGGTCTGTCATTCAAAGCAGATATCTGTGATATTTGCTTATGATTTACCATGCTTTCATTTCCTGATTTATTTATCTTCAAAGGCAGAAGGATATTTTTGTCTTATTTTACTCTGCTAGAACACTGGAAAGCAGTGCAATGGGTAAAAAGTCTTTCCAGCTCTCTATGCTTTTAAAGTACTGAAAAATGTATAACTTTTACAATTTTATTTCCCCCCCTTCAATTTAAAGAACTTTTTCACAATGCTGCTTTTCTACATATATGCTTCACTATAATGCAATATAGAAACGTGAATGTTTTAACTGTTCCAGTCTGATGAGCTATTACCTTTTAGCTTTATATCTGTTACCTGAAGAACAGTGAATCTTCAGAGGTATAATAACATTGAGAAAGTAAGCTAGCAATTACAAGTTTAATAGCTACGAAGTGCAAATTTATGCAAAATGCAATTACTAGAGTTAAAAGTCTACTCTTCTTGTTTTGGTGAATCGTAAGTTATTCATGGTCACTCTTGTGACATGTTGTTATTCACACTAGTCATGTTGAGAAGGTAAGGTGCTTTTGTATGTAGAATTTTCAGTGGGCTTTTATATTCTCACTTTAAGCCAGGCCTCTGAAATCAAAGGAACGTTTTTGTTAAATTTAAGCACCATTTGATAGTGGCTTCTGCCAGGAAAAAACAGGTAGAATAGCACAAAGACTATTATACTGTTGTTTAAGGCTTTTTAATTAGTGTTTAATAAACTTAGAAAATAGAAAATATTAGCCAAATGTACATAATCACTTCTGCCACTGAAATAATTCTGTATTATTAGAATAAATATACATCTTAATTACATATTGATTACTGGATGTATTCTGGCTTTATGACTTCCAGATTTCAAAGATTATTTGTATAAAACAATCAATTGTTAATGCTCTAAGTTTAATGTTGCTAGTTTACTGAGTCAAATAGCCAGATAAAGTGTACGAAGCACCTCCATCTTTCCATGTAAATTAAAACACTAATCTCAGTTAATTGAGCTAAAAGTGTTGCCAAATTTTTCTCATTGCATAAACATCAGAACAAAAGAAGTTGATTCACACTTCAAGTAAGCTAGATGTACTTTTTCCCTTTTCATTAAGGAGAGATGACAAGAAACCTAAACTTCTCACTTAGGTTATCCAAATCAGAGATTTATTTGCATGTCCTGAATGTAGTTTTGGGGATTAGCTTCAGAACTGGGACTGAAATGAGCAGAACACTCAAAGACATGACAAATTACTGAAACCAGTGAAGGCTGAAACATTTGCTAATGAAGATTAACAACAGTAGTACCTGGAGAAGAGTGACAGAAGGAAGGTACCAGGAAATCCCAAGATGATAGAAAATCTGTTGGAGAAAATATATGAGGTATTTTAGAGGAAGTAAATAAGTCGTGGTACATCAGAAAAGAGAGTGATGTAAATACTGGAAGAAATGGAAAGATTAAGGAAATTGTATAAATTAGTATGATAAGTCTCCTGCTAATACCCTTACGACAAGTTTAACAGTTAAGTGAGGAAGAACTTGGCAGTATCTGCTTTGTGACTACTCTGAAATGTCTTTCAAAAATTCTGGAAAAAATGCTCTTCACAGGCCTGTAGATGACTATCCTATAGCATCTAAACCCAGATATTCATCTACATACACTTAGCAACTGCTATTTTGTACTAAAACATTAATTTTATCTGTTTGTTATAAAGAAAAGAATCAACAAATACAAGAGATCATAAGATTGTTGCACAGTTACTTAAAATAGAAGCTTATACATTCAATTAAAAAAGGATGCAGTTAATTAGACCTTTAATATCACTAGAATCTGCTAGGGAAGAGTATCTTCATATTAAGATGGCTAACTAAGTTAACTTTTGTCAATGTCTTCCAAAAATAAGCACAGAAAAATAAAAAAAAATTAAATTTCCATTATAGTTTTGCATACTTTTAAAAAATTCCTGTTGTTTGATGTTATTTGTCTGTTCTTGGTTTTATTAGTCACCCCTGTAGCCTTCTTGCTACAAGAACCTTGCCACACAAAACCAATATAACTTCTCTACAGATTTTACTTTCCCTGTAAAAGTCTGGAATTGGGACATATACAATAGACTACCTATTTCCCTTCATTAGTTCTGGCCACATGCACCCTCTTTATATATTTTTAAGAACTCCTGTTTTCAAGAGGGAAGTTCCATCCATAGGAAAAATGTTCTATAGGGATGGAACAAACCAGACAACTCTTTAACTGTGTTTCTCCAGAGTTTTTCTAGATTCTTTATAAAATATTCTGTGAGGGATTTCATCATGTTTTCTGTTCCATCCATAAGTAATTCCTTCCTGGAAATCTTCCTGGTAAATTAAATTTACCCTTGTTATAAATTAATTATATTTTAGTACAATTTTAATTTGTAATTTTTATATTAGCTGTATGGCCTTTTATTTTATTCCGACAAACATATACCTGATTAAGAAATTTACACCTATGGTTATGAAAGTAAAATTTCAAAATGCTTGTATTGCAAAGGATGGCTTTAACCTGGTATTATGCTTCATGCTTGGAGAATATCATCAGTTGCATTGTATTTTGTTAGAATACCCATTTGTTCTCTTGGAATTCTCATTAATCTTTCAATGAATTTGTTCTTACATCAACACAAAGTGTATCATCCATAACTGTATCAGTTTACTTTGTTAAAATAACTGCACTGACAACACTACCACTGGTTAAAATCGTCATCTCAAGTAAAATCATCAAATTACACTAGTATCAGTTAGAAGAACTGAACTTTATTTTACTCACTGTTTCTCTCTCTTCACAAATTCTTAGAGGTCTTTGTAGCTTGAATTACATTTTCAAAAGCAGGTTTTCCTTGAAAATTCTTTTCTTTTTGACTTTAAAACTTCAATGAAAATTTCACACTGCTTTTGAATTCATAGAATAAGGGAATCTTTTTGGTTGGAAATGACCCTCAAGGTCGAGTACAGCCATTAACCTAGCATACTGCCAGGTCAGCCACTGACCCATGTCCCTAAACACAAGATCTACATGTATTTTAAATATCTCCAGGGACTCAATTGCTTCACTGGGAAGCCTCTTCCAATGTCTGACTACTCTTTCAATGAATAAATTTTTCCTAATATTCAATCTAAACCTCTCCTGGCACAACTTGAGGCCATTTCCTCTTGATCCTATCACTTATTACTTGGGAAGCTACCTTTCAGGTAGTTGGAGAGAGTGGTAAGGTCTCCCCTCAGCCTCCTTTTCTTCAGACTAAACAACCCCAGTTCCCTCAGCCATTCTCATAAGAATTCTTTCTTGAGGAAAATTGGGCTACACCGATGATTTGTTGAAATGCAAGCATGTGTGATTTCAATGACATAGCTTCCTTTTCATTTTTTCTTCCCTTCCCCTCCCCTTCTCATCTATGATAAAATAGATGAATCATCAAATTTCAACTATTAGCTTTTGCCTCACCTGTCATCTTAAGCCTCACAAAATTTGAGAATTATATGTTCAAAACTTCACTGTAGAGGTTCTTGGACTCACTTTTGTACTCTTATAATTCAAGGGAAAGGGGGAAGGGAAAAAGGAGAAGTAGGAGGGACAAGCAGAGGAGAACAAAGAGATGGAATGGAATGAGGGGAGAGAGAGAGGGTGAGGGTGAAGGAAAGGAAGAGGAGAGGCAGAGGAAGAAGAAGAGAGGGAAGGAAACAGTGTAACTGCATTACTCTAGCTGAAGTATTTTACCAATACTCTGCAGGTTCTTATTTTTTTCCTTTTTTGTCCTTTTTTTTTATTTTCCCCTTCTTCTTACATACATACATATGTATGATCTCAACAAGGTATAAAACTAGAAGCTTCATAGTACTTTTGAAGATTGTAGAAAAAGAGAGATCAGTGTTGAGTGATAAACTCATAGTGAGTTAAAAAAAATCACAAACTCTTCATGATATATCAAAAAAATGTAATTTGGGCCCTCCTGGGATACATTTGTGTCCCAGATATTAGGCACCTGAGTTGCACCGTCTTATTATGGTGACTGAATGGAGTTGTCCTCTGAGGTTCTCTTGAAGTTGATTTACTGTTTCCAGTAGCACAGGAGCCTCTGAGGCACTTTATTGGATAACTTCACCGTCCTCACTTGTAATTCAGCTAGAGATTAAACCTGACTGCTACATCTGCATAGGCTGCTCCAGACATTGCCTCCACATTGTGGTGAGCAGATCCCTGGCATAAAAATGTTCTTCTAAAAGCATATATCAACCTCCTCATCTCTCTCATTCAGATGATACATTGAATATTTGGAGTATCATATGTTCTATAAATTGCACATGCCAATGCTAGTTGTACACAGGTTTTTAGAAGATAAAGGCAAAAATACTAAGAACAGAGTGGTGAAGAATCATAATGTACATTAATGGTTGTATTTCTATGCTAACATAAGCCTCTTGTGGGCTAACTTATTACGTAGATAGTTCCCCTTTGTCTGACAGAGTACATCTGTTTTTGTTAGTCTGCTATGTGCACAGAATATTTTACAAACCAGGCAATTAGAAAGGAGAATTTTGTCTTAATGTTCTAATGTCTTGCTATTGCAATAAGATATTTTGCAATCAATAGTTTATTCTAACATTATATCCAGGAAAAAAACAAAACAAAACAAAACACTTACTCCCTTTCTGAATGTAATTAGTATTAGATTTGTATTTTTTCAGAAATTAGGAGATCCACACCCGTTATGATTACAAATTAATCCAGTAGACAAAAAACTTTAAGTATGCAAAATTAGGTCACTCTTGATAATAAAGTTATTTTTCTTGACACTGTTGTTTGTAAACATTTTTTTTTTAGATGTGGTGGAGTGACTGCATCAAAGAATGATTGTTTTCATCTCTGCTGGGAAGTTTTAATTTAGAAACAGACCTCGCTTCATTTATTCTTGCTTCTACTTCTACAATTAGGTTCCTATAATTTAATCTGTTTGAAGATACTCTATATTACCATTTGAAAATTGTAGTCTAGAAGTCAGTATCCCTTTTGTACATCAATCAAACACTCCATTTTATGAGCTGGTAGCTGTCCTACTGGTAGAGCTACTCGGATTTAGAATTCTGAGAAAATTCTTATTATTACATTTCTTAAGACTCAGATGCTTCAGAATTGATGTTTGTAGCTTTACTTTTTTTGCATGTTGGTTAAAAAAAAACCAAAAAAACCCCCTCAAAAATAAAACAAAAAAACCCATAATAAAAACAAAAAATTTTTTCAATAATTTTAGACCTGGTCCCACCACACTAGAAGATATGAAATATGATAAACTTGTTTGAGTGCAAGAAAATTTTAATGGAAAGAACAGAAAGTAGTTTTTAGAGATAGATTTAATTTCCACATACTAAAATATTTTGTATATATCAACATTACTTTTATAGTAATTATGAAAAAATTCTTCATAGTGTGCTTCCTTTTCATTCTAAGCTATTCATACAGATGAGGTGTACTTCACTAAGATCAACATGGCTAAAGTACAGAATAATAAATATTCAAGGTAATAATACTCAGTGCGTGTATACAATTGTCAAAATTGTAGCTGTTCCTTGATATTATATGAAAAATATTGTATTTAGTAATCTAAACATTTGGTAAAAAAATTAAGGTTCACTTCTAAGATTTGGTGTAAGACTGGTTAGAATGGAATAAGGCAAAATAAAAAATAATAGGGAAAAAATAATGCTCTTTGTTAAAATAGCTCAAATTTATTACTGCAGTCTACTGTCTTAATTTGTCACATCTGCTGACACATGTACCATAGATTTGGCTATCAAATTGGAGTAGGTGGAAGCAGGCAGCCAATCTGCAAACTCACTTAATGGTGAAGTGTACTTTATAAATACCAGGGACAGTAGGGTTTTTCCAACATACTACAAAAGTCTCATAATTAATCATCAAAGTTATAAGCTGGCTTAAGGAAGATGTCTACTTTTCTGACAAAAAAGCCTTCTATTTTATTATTATCCTAAATGTGTATATACATCTGCATTTACAATTGAGTATAAGATGGCATCTTTTTACCTACTTACATATATAAATATAAGGAAGAATCATTAATCATTTGAAATAGACAGGGTTTTATATTTGCAAATGTTATTTTACATTGTAAAACTGCTTCACTGCAAACATGTATTCTAAAGCTTAATAAAGGTTAAATTAAAAAAAAACAAAAATGGACAAATGAAAAAGCAATTATTTTTAAAGATTATTCAGGTGTTAGATTACTGGAATATGAACTCTGGGTAACCAGAAGCAGTTTATCTGAAATTTTGCAATAGATTTTATTGTGATATACTGGACATACTGAAGACAGGTTTATAGCAAATACATTTGACAGAATTTGGCCAATATATTTATCCTCATTGATTGTTGTGGATGAGAGAGTTAAAGAATCACTGTCAAAGATAGTAGCAAAAGTGATTCAGTATGAATTTGTGAAAGTGCAAATTACGAGTTTGCTGGCAAGGTTCATTCTGTTGTTTGCCATGTGTAGCAAACATAGAAAATAAAATCCAGTTAGAATCAATCTAGAATGATTTACACAGAGATAGAGCAGGAAATGGTGAAAGAGACTCTCCTGTTGAGTCATGAGGTTCAGAATGAAACCCTTTGCTTTCTAAACTCCTCCTCAGAGTGGACTCCATGTGCAGCTGGATCCAGACTTAGTCCCAGACTTGGTCAATAGTATATGTCTAAGAGAATTAGATACAGGAATTCCAATGATATTAATTCAACATGCTATTATGGGTCCTATACAACTCTGAGGTAGCAAAATTTGGAGTATTTATTAACATTATTATTAATAAATTTTAATAAATACTATTAATGTTAATTAAATCTGAATTAATTAACACTGTTACAATAAATCATAAGATTAGATTGGTTTTCTAGCAACACTTAATCAGTAAATAATCAACAATGTCTTATAATTAACAAAGTGGCTTTGTTAAAGATTCAACACAGTTTCTTAAATCAAATCTCATACACACACACACACAGATACAGAAGTCAACCTATGATTTAAACACTGTAAAACCCAATTATAATGAATTACTCACTCATCTCTTTCATGAGTATCTACTAGTGGATGATCTTTGAACTTTTTTTCTTCATTGGCATCTACCAGCAGATGATCAGTAGACTTCACAAAATCTATCCTGAGAGGCATCCCGGCTTAGGGGGAGATATTTGGTCTCAGCCTGTTGAATTCCCAGAAGACTCAAAGGTCATCACTTAGGATCATAACTTATAGGATAGTAAGACTATAGACTTTATTTAATACTTTCTCATTATGGCCATAATTTTTGGGGGGTAATCTTGGCATCTTTCAGAGTGAACTGCAATCCAGACAGGAGGAGTCTTCAGTATATTTCCCAGAAAACATGAGCATTTTTTTTCTCTTTCTCACTTTTATATACTAGGCATATTTGCCCTCCCTGTGCTTAGACTCCATAGCTTTAAAAATGGGGATCCTAAGATGAAAGCATGTGATTTGTTTGTGACCGATAAAGGGACTGAAGCAGTCCAATTTTTGAGTTATAGCAGAATTGAAATATAAATTTAATTGGAACATATAAATTATAAAAATTAGACTTGGCATTTGTTCCCAGGGTAGAGAATCTGCCTAGACTGTGTTGGAGTAGACTGCTTGAAAGTCCCTTAGCAATACACATGACCTAGCTACATCCTTAAACATTCTTCAAAAAACCTCAAAACCTAGGAAAATAGGAGATACTGTATAGCAAGCTGACTTCTGAACAAACACCTCATAAAAATGCTATACAGCACCTGCAGAGCTATGGTGTCTTGGTTTGAGAGTATCAGGATAAAAATTTCATATAGCAATACTAAGCTAAGACTGCCCAGGAGAATCTTACTGACCCTGACTGGCCTCACCCAGGTCCAGCTCCCATTCCAGGAGGGACCCTGGTTTGAGCCATTTCAGCTCAACCTTGCATGTTCAGTCCTTGCTTGATCTAGAGTTTTTATATGCTTCTGTACTGAATGTATGTGCCACACAGTATGTGTGGCCAAGTTTGGTTTCTATACTTGGGCACTCCAGGGGTTCCCTCTCTGAGGAAAGACCAGGGGTTGCGCTGTGCTAGACAGAGCTGGTTACAGGCAGCTCAGATAGACTGACCACAGGGAAAAGCTGAGCCCTTCTGCCAAAATTCTGGTGTCTTGGGTTAGTGCAATGGTGTTTTGGAAGAAGGGCGGACACAGGGGTGTCTCCTGTGAGAAGCTACTGGAAATTCCCCTGGTTCCAATCCTGGCCCTTACTCTGGCCAAGGCCAAGGAGATATGGGAGGCTGGATGAGCCTTTGTGAGTAACTGTTGCGGCGAGCCTTCTTTCTTTCGGGGATTCGGTTCTTCTCCGGGAGCTCTTTCCTGCTGTTCCTCTCCTCAGGCGTCTTCATCTGCTTCTGACTCCCTCTGCTTCTGGGAGCATGCCCTTTTACCTTGCCCTTCAGCCCCGCCCATTTCCGGCTGGGGCAGGCCCTAATTAGTGGGCACACCTGGGCTTAAGCTCCCAGTTCATTATCAGTGACACCTGAGGACTTGTGGTCTTCTCTACATTTCCCCCCTTTTTGTTGTTTGTTGAAAAAAATAAACTTCATTTTTTCAATAGGCCTTAACATTTTCATTATTTTTCATTATTTTTCAGCATTTACAATAATTTACAATTCATTTTTAAAACATTTTTACAATTCATTTTTAAAACATTTCATTCAGACATAATTCATTTAAAGTAAATGCTTCGGGCCCCACAGGGCACTCAGCTAAGAGCATCGAGGGGGGACCGGATAAACATTTAATTATTTTCATCATTTTTCAACAAACATATTTCTCAAAGTAAACGCCTCGGGCCCCACGGGACACTCAGCTAAGAGCATCGAGGGGGCACCGGATATATATTTATTGAAAATAATTAAATGTCTATTTTTTTCTTAGCCTTTATGGAGGGAAAGTTCAGGCTCTTACCAGCCTTTTTGCTTTGGCCTTTATTATCAGCAGGAGATGAGGTCTCATGAGCACCAGCTCAGCTTTTGCTGGTACTCGCCACCTCGGAATGCCTGGCCATGCAGAGACTTCTCCGAGCATTCGGCGCACCAGTCTTATCGCGTGTCCCTAGGGCCCCGTTTTCAGGACCGCACTATCGCGTGTCCCTGGGGGCTCCGTTTCAGGACCGCGTTGTGTGTCCCTGGGAGGCTCCGTTTCAGGACCGCGTTATCGCGTGTCCCTGGGAGACTCCGTTTCAGGGGCCTCACTGACTTGATGCGCACTCAGAGCTCCGCTTCAGCTTCAGCATTCCTCGGGCTTGAGTTCCACGCGCCAACTTGCTGCGCCTCTCGAGCCTCATTGTTCTCTCCCGCCTGGCTCACCATACCAGGCTGTTGTATCTCGCCGTGCTGGGCTTCTATTTAGAGCTTCTACACGCCGCCTTCCGCATTTAAGCCTGGCCTTGTGGAGCTTGTTCCCGTGGTTGCGTTTTTGGAGCTCTTTTTCTTAGAGCGTCCCGCACCACTGTGGTATCTCCATCTGACGTGGTTGCGTATTTCGAAGCTCTTTTTATCGCCTTTCGCATTTAAGCCAGGCTTTGTAGAGCTTCCCGCACCAACGTGGTCGTGTAGAGCTTCTTTTTTACCTCAGCATTTACGGCTTGCTCTTGTTGCCCGCATTCTCCACCAGATGTTGCGGCGAGCCTTCTTTCTTTCGGGGACTCGGTTCTTCTCCGGGAGCTCTTTCCTGCTGTTCCTCTCCTCAGGCGTCTTCATCTGCTTCTGACTCCCTCTGCTTCTGGGAGCATGCCCTTTTACCTTGCCCTTCAGCCCCGCCCATTTCCGGCTGGGGCAGGCCCTAATTAGTGGGCACACCTGGGCTTAAGCTCCCAGTTCATTATCAGTGACACCTGAGGACTTGTGGTCTTCTCTACAAGTAACATATTCAAGAAAGGGGAAATTAAACTGCAAAAATAAAGTAAAAAATAAAAATAAAAGATTTGCAAAGCAAATAAGAATAGGAGGTGAGAGAAATGCCAGAGTAAAGACACCGAGGTCAGTGACGAAGGAGGAGGAAGAGGTTCCTGAGCAGAGATTTCCCTGTAGCCCCTGGTGAGATGATAAGCTGTCCCCCAGCAACTATGGAGGAGTATGGTGGACCAGACCCTGAAGGACCAGAAGTGGAGCAGTCCCTAAAGGACAGGGAGGGGATGTCTGTAGGGCAGACATGGATTTGTAGCCTCTGAAGGTTCATGGCAGGCTGATGCAACATGTGCAGGATCCCAGAGAGGGGCAGATGTGGATCTACAGCCATGGAGGACTCCTTACCAGAGGGGGCGACTGTTCCCAAAGCAGACTGTGACACTGTGGGCAGCCCACGTTGGAGCATGAGGGACTGCACCTGGTGAGAGGGACTCATGTCAGAGGGGTTCATGAGGGGCTCTCTCCCATGAGAGGGACCCCATGTTGGAGTGGGGGAAGAATGTTAGGAGTCCTCCCCCTGAGGAAAAAGGAGTGGCAGAAACACCGTGTGGGGAACTGACCCTAAACCTCCCCTGCCCCTCCCCTGTGCCCTGAGGGGAAGGCAACAGTAAAGCAATCTGGGTACAGGAATAAGGGAAGAGTGGGGGGAAGGTAGTGAGATCTGGTCAGTTCTCCTGATAGATTAAATCAATTTTTTTCATCCCAAGTTGAGTCTGTCTGGTTTTGCCTGTTACTGTAATTAGGGAGTGAAAACCCCCTTATCCTTGTCCCAGTTAATGAACCTTTCTGTGGATTTTCTCCTTCCTATCCCACAATGGGGGTAGGAAGTGAGTGAGCAGAGGTTTGTCTGTTACCAGCTGAGACTAAACAATGACACTTGGGGAAAACCTGTCTAAGAAAGGGTAAAATGCGATTTGAGAGAGGGCAGGAAGGGGAAAAAAAGTAAACATCCCTGCAGACATGAAGGTCAGTGAAGGATGAGGCAGATGTTCTCCAGCACCAGAGCAGAGATTCTCCTTCAGTTCATGGAGAAGACCATGGAAGATCACATATGCACTCTGTCCCATGGAGGTCCCCATGTCAGAGCAGTTGGATATGTCCTAAGGAAGCTGTGATACCATGAAAATCCCATGTGGGAGCAGGCTCCTGAGAGGATCTGTGTCCCTTGCATGGGGGACCCCATGACCGAGAAGGTTTTCTGGCAGGAACTGTAGCTGTTGGGGAATCCACACTGGAGCAGTCCAGTCCTGAAGGACTGTACATCATGGTAAGGATCCACACTGCATCACAGGAAAAGTGTGAGGAGGAAGGAGTGGCAGAGAAGTGTTATCAGCTGACTGCAATACTTATTCCCCATCCATTTGCACTGGTCACTGGGGGGAATATAGAGGACCTGAGACTGGAAAGACTGGGTGGGTGGGGAGAAGGTGTTTTTAGATTTGTTCACATTCCTCATTATCCTACTCAGTATAAGTGACAATGAGTTAATTTCCCTAAGGTGAGTCTGTTTTGCCAGTTTGTAAACAGATAAGTGACTTATCTCCTTTTGTCTTGACCCTTGAGCTTTTCTGTCGTATTTTCTCCCCATGACCTGTTGAGGAGGTGAAGTGAGAGTATGCTTGCTAGGGATCTGGCCAATGTCAACATGCCAAAACTTTCTTCAGCCCTGACTCCTATGTGGACCTCAGATGTGAGCCGTAGCCTTGTCTCTGACCCCATCTCTTGCCCTGCCTATGTTCCTGTTTCCATCTGCTCCTGTCAGGAATCCTGTGACAAGGTCCCAGCTTTCCCCACACCAGAAGTTTCGGGAGCTCAATGGCACCCCACACTCAGGCCCTCTCATTTGGGTGGCCCTGCCCCTGCTGACAGGAGACAATATGTAACCACAGCATGGAGAGAAGGGAACATCACTGGGAGGGAAGTGTTGAAGCTACAGTAATGGAAAAATGTAGGACTTGAAGAAAGCAATTTGCTCTGTGGAAGCTTAAACAGAAGTGTTCTTCTAGGAGTAAGATTTACTTTCCATTTATATTAAAAAAAATCTGTAGATACTGAGTGATACTATGATACTACGTGAGGACAGAGATACGGTTGCCTTTAATTGGAGGAAGCATAAGAAAATCTTCTAAATAGTATTTATAGAGTATATATAAGTATATATATATATATATATATATATTTGGTATAACTACCAAAAAGCAATAGTATCATAAAAATATTTTACTTAGGATTTAGGCAGAGCTGAACAGAAAGCAGAACAATGTCATATATCAGGATCCATCTTTACTGAGATACTGCAACAAGAATACCACCATAATATAACATCACGCAGCTTGCAAATGTTCATCTCTTAACAACTCACAAATGAAAGTGAATTATTTAACTCCTGCTGTTCATCATGAATTATAGTAATATAAGATTATATTCTTACTTGGACATACTAAGAGATGTCTTTGGCATATATTTTTTTGACAACATAAAAAATTATGCAGCTCTTGTTTAATTAGAAGTGTCTTATAATATGCTTATATCTAAAGCCTTGCAGAATAATCATGCTGTTAAGGCTGTTACTGCAATGACTTTGTATTTCCTTGAGGGAAGACTGCCCCAGCAAAGATACTGTAATAAATATGAGGCAGCAAATTGTTTCTACACTATACTGTCATTATTATAGAGATTAGTGATCTCTGTGATTAAGGTTACTTCCAAGGTTCCTGATAAATCTTTACTTTAATTTCTTTAAGACTTCACCTTTGAAAACTGCTTTGTTTTGGTAATAATCTGCTATAATATAATTGCAAAGGAGAATGCTTTTTAAGACTAGAAGAAAAACTAGAAAAATCATATGGTTTGCTTTTTCATTGTAAAGTCCATTGTAAAGGACATTTGAAATGTCCTTTCAAAAAATAAATCTTACTTTTATTGTAGGTAAAGTAGCCTCTTACAAGCCCTTTGTAAATTGTTTACACACATCTCTCCTTGCATAATTATGTGAGATGTTTGTTGCACAGTTATACTATAGGGTTTTTTTTCTCAACAGAAAAAAGGCACATACAAACTAAGAATACATTTAAAAATAATTGATTTTAGTGCCATGTGTCATTCTGCTTAGAAATGAAGAAATCTGGAAGTTTCATATTAGAAATGACTGGCATGTTTCACAGTGAGTCTGGTTATTTTTTTTTTTTAAATATATTGTAAAGCTTTTAAGATATATTTGTTATTGAAAAGAAAAAAGTATCTTAATTTAACAAATAATATTACTCTTACATTGAACAGCTTGGGATCTTATATTTTTCTCTGATGATGAGTAAAATTTAAAAAATCCAGATCTCTTCACAGAAATGTAACTGATTGAAGTGTGTTACTTTCCTGTAATAATGAGTAAAAAATCTTAAAGTGTACAGGTTCTCCATATTTTACCTGTGCACATACACACCTAAAGACTTTATGTATGAACTGCTCAGGAGTAGAGACAATTCATACAGGCCAAAGCATTGACAGTGGTCTTTGTGTCTGCAACATTTTAAATCAATGACACTACTGAATAAGATCATTAAGCATCCATACACTAGGTATGTAATCAATAAAGTAAAAATAAAACTCTGATATTCCTTCTTTCCAATAAAATAATAATAATAATACCTTATGAGAGTCAATTCTACCAAAATATAGTAATATAAGAAATTGAAATGTTTCTAGTCACCAGAGTTTTTTGATTAGCAAGCTATATGTAAATATCCTTGGGGTAGGTACTCACTGTAAAGTAAGGTTCAAATGTCCAGGATTAGCACAATTTATAGCCAAGAAAAGAAAGGAAGAGGGCAGTAGACTTTGTGTAAGGAATTAAGTAGAACCTGTGAAGACTTTTCAGCAACTAGGAGATAGAAGGAGGTCTTGAGAATCCCTCATCCACTGTAGGATGAGGTTGGCTCTAAGTACTAGAGATAATGTCACTTGTAGGTGACATACTGGACCTCAGCAGATAACCAGAACAGAAAGCAGTGCATGCGTCAGTCAACAGAAAAATCAAGTGGCAGAACAACAATTTGAGAGGAACATTGCAAAGCTTGAAAGGATAGCCAACAAAAGAAGCAGAAAGAAAGAATTTGTGGCACCATTCAATAGAATCAATTGATCTCACAAAGTCACTTCTTTGCTTAGATTGAGCTATGATGCAGTGGATGATGTATGGCACACTCAATAACCCCTCTCAGTACTCAAAATTAACCATGAGCTTGATTTAGCTTGATTTAGCTACTTAAAAAAAATGTGTCATGAAGACTTTTTCTATCATTTGAGGCTGCTGTGCTGTTTTAAGGAAAAATTATAATAGTATGCTTGAATGTTTTTTGGGGGTTGGGTTTTTGTTTTGTTGTTTTTTTAAAAAAGATAATCAAATGGAATCCATAAAAAGTTGTTTTCTTGGGAAATCATATCATCGTATAAACATGTCAACTTTAATTTTTACTTTTTGTTGATAACACAAATATTATCTAATGCAAATAATGTAGAGAGCATGAGACATATTTCTGGGAAATAAAGTTCAGGTCTCTTAATCAAATATTAAGTGCAATTACTTGCTTATGAAAGGTACTATGGAATATTAATATAGATCTGCACTTTCTTCTGCCTCTCTGAACTAAGTTTCAAGGAAATGTTTCTTTAATAAGTGTTTCTTCTCCATTTTACGTATTACTTATCTCTGGCTGAATGGGTAGAGGTTTTAATGAACCTTCTCATGTTTCTGGCTCTCCCCTTGGCACTTCTATTTTAATTTAGAATTATTATTATTTGCAGCACATTCTTAAGCGCCTAGCTTTTTTTTTTTTCTTTTTTTGCTTTCTTTTTTTTTTTTTTTGAACCTAACCTTTTAATTGAATTGAACCATATTGAAAGATGGGATCACTTTTCAAAAAAGAAGGTATTAAGGTATTTAAGCTCAAAAGATAACATGCTTGAACATAAGAAATATTAGGTAATGGACATTTTTCTAAAAAATTAAAGTCTTAGACTAGCACACATTTGTTATTCCAAAATAAACTTTGATAAAATATGTTTCAGTTCTATACCAAAGTGAGAATATGATCTTTCACCACAACCTCCCTTTCCGTTCTCAACTCCCTACTGAAGTGATATGAATAGTTTGTGAAGTGCTTATATACATTACTGGGGATAACTGTAAGAAATTCCATAACAAAATGAAAGCTTTTGCCTTCAGAGTAGGGCCTGGTATTGCTCTCTCCTCTGATATTCCTCTCTCCTTCTCCTCCTCTCTCTCCTGCCCTGAAGTCTTATCCCCACTCATTTCCCCTTCTTGAATATGTGAATTGCAGAGGTGCATCCATTGTCACTGATGACCAAAACATTAGCCAGGTATTTTTGGAGCCAAGGGAGCTTTCATCAGTTACTGATAGGAGTCACCCCGAGGCCCCTCTCTCAATACCAAGAACAGCACCACATCAACACAACTGCCTTTGAGACTGTGCTATACAATGCCAGGACACAGTCTGACTAGGACTGCCTAAATTCATTCAGACATTAAGCTGCCTCTGGACCACGTTCCACTCTGCATTAGGTTTACCTTAATGATGATGGATGTGGTTTCTGAAGTCAATTCCCCCTCTGATTGTTCCCTTAGGGAAAATTATATATACAGCTGTTTAGTAACGTACGCTGTTTGTTTTGAAGTCCACACTAACAGTGTATATAAAAAAAAAACAGTCAAGAAACTTTACAGAAGAAATGGTGAATTTCTCAGTTTACCAGTTTATTCCATAGTCTTACCTAAAGCAGTGCTGACCTTGGATTAGAAATTTAATTCTGAATTATTTCATCAATCTATTTCATAGTAAATAGAGGAAATAGAGTAGTTCTAGAGCATAATTAGTCTCATCCTAAAACAGGACAGATAAATGATTGTATACTTACTGTTTTATCTTTCCAGGTGCTTTGATATCTGTAAAGTGCATTACATTTTTTAAGGTGATTTCCACTTTGGTCTGTAGAAATTGACTCGACTTGTTATTTGACAAAGATACTACATATCTCACTGTCTAGTTCAGAATTTACAGATTTGTATTTTAGATAATTTTTTTTTAAGAAAATACCAGAACTTTCCTTTCAGGTATTAAAATCTTATATTTTTCTGTAGATGTAATACTTTAGTTTCTACAGTAAAATGCATCCTGTACCGTAGAATTTGCCTTTAGTCCAACAGTTTTGCATTATGTTCTCTTTAATGCATTGTATGTCTGCCTTAATTGCTAATGAGATATAGGATACCAGGTGTATTTTTAAAATCCTGGCAATTAAGCATTGCTTTTTAGTTGCTTAAGCTGAACATCTGTAAAATAAATAAGAAATTAACGGTAAGGTGATTTATAGCAAAGTAAAGAATGATATTTCTGAAAAAGATAAGAAGCTTTTCTTCAGAAAAATGAAGGTAAATGAAGACTTTGGGTGTAGGTTGACCTTATTCTGTTAATTCTAAACTTTTATTATAGGAAGTAAGTAGCATGAAAAAAAAAAACCCAGCCCCAAAAAAACCAAAGCACAAAACACACACACACAAAAAACCCAAAACCAAACAACAACCTACTTTGCGTAGAAATCACTTCACTTGTCTTTAAGCCTTCCACTGAAAAGGAGTAAGCTGGCATACTTGTTTTGTTTATTTTTGTATTTTTAAATTATATAGAATGCAATCCATTAGAATGTAGATAATCAACTGTAACAAACTAATACACCTAGAAAGAATGAAGATTTAAAGTGGAATGAGATTTTAGTATCTCTTTAGGAATTTAAGACTTTTCAACTGAGACTTAATCCAAGAGGACTAATATAGAAAATATTAAAAGAGTAAAATATGCAGATCTCAATGAAAAAAATGGTTAGGAAGTTAGGACAACTGTCAAGAAGCAGAGCAAACTGAATTATTCATTATAAATACTATTAATTAGAAATTTTATTCCTTTTGATATCTGTGAATTGCTTGCAAACTAATGCTGAGTCTTTTAGTGTATTCGTTATTCATATGTTTTCGCCTATGGCCTTCTCACAGCTGCTCACATTGACTAGTCACTATTTGTTATTTTTAGAGTATGATTGCTCATCTTATATGATATTGTTTTTGGTCCCAGATTGGCTCACACTGCACTATACTAAATGGGATAACAAAGAATGAGAGATAATGGGGAATTATGACTGCCATCCTATGAGCAAATTTTAGACAAATAATTATTCCTACTACCTCCAGGATTCACAGACTTTTTTGGATGGCTAGTTGCAATCTGTGTAATCAAGAACAATGGACAATAATGGCTCACACAGAACAATTAACTCACTGCTGTGTATTAGTGAGGATATTTGTATATTATGATCTACATTATTTGACCAGCTGTTCCTACTTTGTTCATATGTGATCACAATGGCTCCCATAATCACCTATGCAGTATTAGTAACTTGGTTTTTAAAAGATGCATTTTGCAGACAAAAAAGCTTGGTACAATAGTAGGAAGTGCTCATTGTAATATGCTGAGAGTTGGAAATGGGTGATAAATAAAACAGAAGATATCCTAAGTTAAGAAAATATTCTGAAAGTTAGCAGTCCTTACAGAAATTATTACCGTAAACACACCATGAAAAAAAAGCAAAACAAACAGGTATCATTTCAGTTCAAGCTATGGATTATAGTTGTCACAATGATCTGCAAAAGAGAATCTCAGAATCACAGTATAGTTATGATTGAAGAAGACCTTTCAGATAATCAAGTCCAACCATAAGTTTAATATGCTAACCACTAATGTAACTCTACCAAGTCTAGCACCTAAACTGTGTTCCTAAGCACTGCATCTGTATGTCTTTTACACATCTCCAGGCATGGTGACACAACCACCTCACTGGGCAGCCTGTAATTATCCTTCCAGTGAAGAAATTTCCTAATGTAAACCTGTGGCTCACCTTGAGAATTTTCATCACTACTAACCATTTTGCACCTAACTTCTGAATGAATTAAGTAATGTGTCATATCTGTAGAACTGCAGGGTTGAATTTCAATCGTCCTTTTAAACGTCTTAAAAACACATAGGAAATGTATGTTAGTCATTCTATAATGAAAGGCAAGACAGAGAAGAATCTCATTCAGATAATTCATGCTAAACCAAGATAAATGTTTTAGGCAATGTCCTCTGAAGATGTTTATCTCTCTTCATTAGCCTATTTGAATTGGCTGCATCACTTCTGTATAGTTAAAATGGGCTCAGGTTAATTGCACCATAGCCACCAAAACTTCAGGGACCAAGTTTCTCCTTCCTTCTCAGCTACATTATAAGGTTTTGATTCTTTATTCAGTTCTCTGGGTTGAAGAAGCAGTGGAAAAAATTTTCTCAGGTTGATATATTTTTTAGAGCTATATTTTTCTTCTTCTATGTGCACAGATTATTAAGTAAAAAGCCTTTGGTATTAGGAATAATCTGAAATACCAGAAAAAATTGAAAGTGGTTTCTTTGATTGCTCTACTTTATGGAGACATCAAAATTACATTTAAAACACACTCAAGGATTCTAAATATTTTGATTAATATGACTATTTTTTTTGTTATGTTGATAACATCCCAGCTAGTTCATCAATTAATTTTCTTTTTCTAACTATTGTTTTTATTCACCTTGCAACAGATTTTCTTCCCCCAGTAATTTAATTTAATTATTCTCAGACAGAGTCAAATTACCCTGTGATACACACTGGGGCTCATCATTGTCCTGCATTACCCACCAGATGTGTCCAGGCCCTTGAGGAGAGAGAACCCCACAGATGGATTTACTTTTGCCCACACAGCTTTCCCCAAACGGTTCCTTTCATATACAATAGGGACTTTTTCCCCTTCTCCTGTATGTCAAATGTCTGCTAGAGCTGGCTCAATTGATCAGTCCATTGGTTTTAAGTAACCAGGTGGTTTGTGCTAAATGTTTTTCCCAATCTTTGAAAGTTCCATCATCCACTGTTTTCAGGATGGTTTCTAGCAAGCCATTATGACATTCAGTCTTTCCAGAGGCTGGTTAATTATAAGGAATATTATAGTATAATATATATTATACTCTATACAATGCTATTTGGCCCAATTAGCTATTAGGAATTGTTTTAAAAAATTAGTTCCACTGTCTGACTCAGTCCTCTCTGGGGTCTCAGATCACCACAAAATTTGCCTTTCAAGGCCCAGGATAATGTTATGAGCAGAGACATGAGGCACAGGATATGTTTCCAGCCATCCAGTGCTTTCTTCTACTATCACAAGCACATAGTGCTTAACCTGGCAAGTTTGAGGGAGTGTGACATAATCAATCTGCCACATCTCTCTGTATTTCTATTTAATCCAGCATCCCTCACATCACAAAGGTTTTCAATGTCTGGCCTGCTTAATAGCAGCACAATATTACACTCACGGATAAGCGGGGTGATAACATCCATTGTTAAATCCGCCCCTTGATTCCAATCCCATTTGAATGTTCCATCTCTCCCTTTGATGAGCAGAAGCATCGTGGGTGCACAGCTAAGAATAATTTTTTACCTTTGTGTTCCCAATCTAGATCTATTTGGAGCACCTTACCATCTTGGTCTACCTGGTAGTTGTTTCTCTTCTCCTCAGTAGCCTGGTTTTTAGGCATGTGAACATCTACACACTTCACCTTTACTATTAATTTATCCAGTCAAGCACAATTATCCTGCCACATGTCAGCTGCCCAGATTGGTTGCCCCTTCCACTTCCAGTTAATCTTTTTCCACCTTTTCAGCCACCCTTATAAAGCATTAACTACCATCCGACAATCAGTGCATCTGAGGGAGTTACAACACAAATATGGCCACCACTCAAACTTTGACAGTGGCCTTTACTGGTAACCTTGTGCCCATACTGTCATAGGTCACTATTCTATCAGTCCCTGCAACAAGCACTGCTGCCATCCCTCTGCCCATACCAACACAGGTTGCAGCCATGATCAAGAAGCGAAGTGAGTTCTGAAGCACCGTCAGTGCATCGATGATACCATTGTATGGAGCAACACATCAGAAGAAGTATTTGAAAAAGGGAGAAAAACAATCAACATTCTGTTGGAAGCTGTGTTTGCGGTTAAGGGAAGATTAAGGGACCTGCCCAAGAAATACAGTTCTTGGGAATTAAATGGCAAGATGTGCACTGCCACATTCCTATGGATGTAGTGAATAAGACAACAGCCCGGTCTCCACCTATAAATAAGAAAGAGACACAAACTTTCTTGGATGTCCTAAGTTTCTGGAGGATGCATATTCCACTATAAAGTGACATTGAGAAGCCCCTCTGCAAAGCAGCTCAGAAAAGAAATAGTTTTGAATGGGTCCCTAAACAAGTACAAGTATTGGAGCAGATAAAATAAGAAACTGTACATGCCATGGCCCTGGCACCTGTCCAAGCAGCAGCAGAGATAAAGAACTTGCTCCACACTGCAGTCAGGGATAAAGGTCTTACATGGAGCCTCTGGCAGAAAGCTCCAAGGGAGACTTGAGGGCATGGCTTAGGGGTCAGGGTTATAAAGGCTCAGAAACTAATTACAGTTGCATAGAAGAAGACATACTGGCCACCTACAAAGGAGTTAGAGATTCCACAGAAGTTACTGGCACTGAGGAACATCTCCTTCTGGCACCCCAGCTTCCAGTCCTGACCTGGATGTGCAAGGGGAAGGTAACATCCACCCACCATGTCACTGATGCTACCTGGAATAGGTGGATTTCCCTAGCAAACAATGTGACAATAGTGCAAAAAGAAAAAGAATGCAGAAACACGATCTTTGTCTGAGGAGGCTCCACTGTTAGCACTCCTTTAGAAGACACACAATGCTAATTATTCATACACAAAACCTGAGGTGACAACGAGTTTACAAATTTTAACTTAGCCCATATTAGACGTGTTCATAGGAGAATAGCTACATATTCTGTACTAGGAAAAGAAATAGCAGATGTTGGAATAATGAGGGAAGGCATTCAGCAAGCTGAAGTTTTCAGAATCACAGAATTATCATGGTTGGACAAGACCTCTAAGACCACTATGTGCAACCATCAGAACAGTCCACTAATTCAACCACTTTTTCTTTTTTTTTCTTCCCCCTTAAAGATGAGCTTTACAGTTGTCTAGAAAATTAATTTTATTTTCAGTCTCCCAGAGAAACTTCTAATTCCTAAACACTGGTATCTCACCTCTTACATGCTATTTCAGCAGTGTTTTGTGAATGATTTTTCCATAATTAAATAAACAATGAATAGATTAGCATTCTTTTTAACTGACATCAAGAAAATAACAAATAATGGCCTGAGTAATCAATAAATTGTGCAACATGAAGTGAATAAAATTCCCTGCTCTAACTGGATAATTGTGTGACTTGCAGAAATAAGAAAATCTTATGGCTTATGTAATAGTCAATAAACACTCTCCCCACTTCTTTAATTAAAAAAAAATTGAACAATGGATAACATTAGATTTTTTCCTACCACTCATTTTACAGACACAGCTTCTAATTTGTGATAAATAATCAGTAAGACACCTAGACACTTCTGTATTTAGCAGCAGTTGGAGGTCTCAATTTGTGAGACCTCCAACTGCTCTTTGGTTATTAAAATATGTTACAAAATACTTTCCCAAGACAAAGGAAATGTGCATTCAATTTAGCAAAGAAGAGATTATTTAAAATATTATTTTCATGGTTTACTTAGGGATAAATAATATTTCTAGGCAACAATTAATTTCTTCTTAAAATAATGAGGTGAGAGATAAGAAGTGTTACCCATACTCTGGAGGTTCCAATTTCTCTGTGTAGATTACACAGGAAACCTACAGAAAGTTGGCTTGTACTGTATCATTTAACTTCTAAAATTAAATAATGTTATTCTGACATTATGGAACATTAAACAGTACACAAGTTGCATGATTTAAAAATAAACATTTAATGACAATTTTAAAGGAGTAAAAAAGGAGAAATAAAGAATTTCCCAGATTGAAACAAAATCGGTTCTTGAAAAAAATAGTTCACATACCCTTAGAGTTTATAAGTAATCCCTTCTTAAGGTGTCCTGACAGGACAAAACTCTGAGAAATGTGATCAGATTTCTAAGTTGCCCTGCTTTGACTGGCGTTTTGTTCAAGATAACTTCTGAAGTTTCTTTCCAGATGGCTTCTTTCCCTTATATATTCATAAGCACCTACATTTACTTTTGCTTATCACTCATCTTCACTATAATATATATCAATCTTAATTATGTGTAATAATAATCTCTTGTTTATATATATTTATGCAATTCATGATATTAAGTAATTATTTTATCCCATTCTAAATTCAGTGTTCATGAATTAAGGCAATCATATACGTATTTACTACCAGATGCTAAAGCTTCAATTCATAGAGTTAATATATTTACAAAAAGCAAGATTACATACGGAATATTCTCTCATAACCCATTGTTAATGTCTGTATTTTTAAATGAAGACATGAGAATCCTGGTAACCTTTTAGATGTATAAAGTGTTTTCCATCTCCCCTCGACTTTCTGAAAATGTCAGAAACTTCTCTGTTAAGAGGATCATGTAGTTTAACTGCCTTTCCATCCACACACAATAAACTTTTTTGTAAGCACATTATAATGAAGCAGAGTTGAAATTGCACGCTAGCTGAAGGAAATGTGAAGCAGTTCTGTTAAGATAATATAGTGAGTAAGCAGCAACAATTCATTTGAATAAAAGGAAGCCTCTGCCTCTAAGTTATTCACTTGATGTGTCCATTACAGTGAATAGAGAGAGACACTTCCAACAAGCACTCAATCTCATTTTATTTTCAGTGTATAAAAAAGATCAAATGAATAGCACTCTTGCAATTGACTACAAAGGGGCCTAGGTGTGCTACACAGGTGTAAATGAATCACACTGCAGTTCTTGATTCCCACTTAACAGACATTACACTAGACCTGAACAGAATTTGGAATTGTAGTTTCAAACGGAATTTCAAATACTAATTATAGTTTCATTCCAAGCTTTAAAATATGTTCATTTCTTCTCAGAAAATAAACTATATTTTACTAATTTTGACTCAGAATAATAATGTAGAAAATTATTTACTATCTAAATATTGAATAACAATGATGTCTGTACTTGGCTTATTTTAAAATTAAATTTGGTATTTTAAGGTATAATCATAGAGCCATAGAATTTGGAAGTTGGAAAGAATCATCAAGAATCAGAATCAGAATCATCAGGATCATCAAGTCCAACTCTGTTCCCTGTCTAGGGCACCCCCAGGATCGCACCATGTGTTTGAGAGCATCATCCAAATGCTTCTTGAACTCAGGCAGTCTTAGTGCCGTAACTACCTCCCTGGGGAGCCTGTTCAACCATTCAACCACCCTCTGGGTGAAAAACTTTTTCCTTATATCTAACCTAAACTTCTCCCAGCACATCTTCCTACCATTGCCTTGGGTCCTATCATTGATCACCCAAGAGAAGAGGTCAGTGTCTGCTCTTCCTCCTTCCCTAATGAGGAAGCAGTGAGGTCTTCCCTCAGTCTCCTCTTCTCCAGGCTGAACAGACCCAGTGCCTTTAGCCACTCTTCATATTGCTTTCCCTCTAATCCCTTCATCAACCTCACAGCCCTTCTCTAGACAGTCTCTAGTAGATCTATATAGTTTTTTTTACTGCGGCACCCCAAACTGCACACAGTACTCAAGATGGGGCCACACCAGTGCAAAGTAAAGTGGGACAATGACCTCCCTCAGCTGGCTAGCAATGCCATTCTTGATGCACCCCCAGACTCAGTTGGCCCTCCTGGCTACCAGGGCACAATTGTTATACTATAAATGTGGATAATGCCATAGAAGACAAATAAAAATGTAATAGATATATTACCTGCAAATGGAGGGTGAAGAAGAATATCCATTCTTTACTGGATGCAGGGTGAAACACAGTGACAAAGGACAAGGAAAAGACTGAAGTACTTAATATCTTCTTTGTGGCAGCCTTTAGTAGTAAGACCAATTATTCTTGGGATACCCAGCCTCCTGAGCTGGGAGACAGGGATGAGGAGGTGAAAGAGTCTTCATAATCTAAGGCAAAATACTGACCTGGATGCACTTCTTAGACATATACAAGTCTATGGGTCTCGGTGGATCCAGAGGAGGATACTGAGGGAGCTGGCAGAAGTGCTCACCAAGCCTCTTTCCATCATTTACCTGCAGTCCTGGCTAACCAGGTAGATCACAGTTGTCTGAATGATAAAAAAATGATGCTTACATACAAGAACAGCTGAAAGGAAGAGCTGGGGAACTGCAGGCCTGTTAGTCTGATCTTGGTGCTGAAGAAGGTTATGGAGCTGATCATATGGAGTGCCAGCATATGGCACATGCAGAAAAACAAGGCAATCAAGCTGTCAGTATCAGTTCAGGAGTGGCAGGTCCTGCTTGATGAACATAATACCCTTCTAATCACAAGGTGATCCTCATAGTGAATGTGGGAGGGGCTGGCGATGTTGGTTACCTGAACTTTAGTAAATCCTTTGAAAAAGTTTCCAACAGAATTCTCCTGGAGTAACAGGTTGCTTATGGCTTGGATGTGTTTGCACTTCACTGAGAAAAAAAGCCAGCTGTATGGCTGGGCCCAGACAGTTGTGGTGAATTGAGTTAAATCCAGCTGGTGGCTGGTTACCAGTGTTCTCCAGGGCTCAGTACTGGGGACAATTAGGTTTAATACCTCTGTCAGTGGTATGGATGAGGGGGTTGAGTGCAGCCTCAGTAAGTTGGCAGATGCCACCAAGCTGAATGGGAATCCTGATCTGTTGGAGGATGTGAAGGCAGTGATGTTTAGCAGTTGTACTTGATCTTAGGGGTCTTTTCCAAATGAGTCCATGATTCTGTGACTTTAGAGAAGTAACAGGGGTAAACCACAAAGATCTACTATTTTAATTACATATATAATGTAGAACAAAGATCTGAATAAAGTAAATATATTTGCATTAAAATGAATTTGCTAGAATTAATGGTATAAGAGATTGAAATACAAGTATGTTCATTATTGTAGCAATAGCAAATGTGATATTAATTACTTCAGTGTAATGTGGAAAACGATTTGTATGCCCCATTTAATCATTCTTCATTGTGTAAGATTATTGCAAACTGCTTGACAGTACAGTATCCTTTTAACATAAAGTAATACATTAATGGATTTTAAAATCATAATTTAAATTGATTATTTCAGATAAACAAATCTCCATAGTCTTTAAATGAGCTTCCCATTACAATTCTCTAGAATTCTGAATTGTCCTATAGCATAATTTCACTTGAGTTATTTCATTATTTATTTGAAAGTAATTGGCCTTTCTGATGACTAGAAAGGAAGACAGCAAAAACCATATAATATTTGCTGTATTTTTTTAAGTTAAATGAACTGATAATGATTAATGAATAAGAAAAAGAAATCTAAGAGATCACTTTCAAAATTGAGAACATATTGTGTACAATATGATTTATTTCACTTGACTACAGACAGAAATATTGTTGGTTGTAATATGGTATAGTGGTTTTTAAAATAAGAAATAACTTATAAAAATTGGGAGGGGAGGGAGAAGTGTCAGAAAGAGAAAAAGCATCAGATATAATCACACAAACAATGAAATCTCTGAAAATTTTAGCTGTCCAAGCTTTCAGAGTGGGGCAATAGTAGCGTTACTGTTTCATCAAGATTGCTGCTTTGGAAGATAATAATAAACATTTACCATCTTTATGTAACCATAGATGCATTCATCTTCTAATGGATTGCTAATGCTGTAAGGTGAACTACTCAAACCCATTAGAACAGTGACTTAAAGATGTCCAGGCAACACTAATGAAATATTAATTTGGGGTTGTTTTTTTGTAAATCATAGCCTGAAGGCCATTGGAGACAATAAGAATTTTAAAAAGGGGCTCCAAAGGAGCAAAGTCAAGATGACAGAGGCCTTGAAAGTACATGCACAAGATTATATCAGAGACTTGAGAGCTATAAGAAAAACCTCCAAATGACCAGTATCTGTTAAATTATCTGTTTCTGTTCATTAAAAGAACACAACTTTTAGAGTGTGGCAAAACCTCCTTTAAGGACAGCAAGCTGACTGTTAAAAAAAACAAACAAAAAAACCCATAAAAAATAATTTTAAGTGGACACAAATCTAAGAACAGCCCCTGCTCAAACTTCTGCATAAAAGACTTCAAGACAGTGATGACTTCCTGCAGTCCCCACCCCTTTCTTTTTGAACATTAGGATCCATGAGGATCCTGAAAAAGTGAAAACAGCATAAAAGGAAGGTATAGATTATAGAAAGTGTTCTAAAGGTATTTTGGAACAAGCTCTAACAACTGTATAGTTGGACTTTGTGTAATATATCTTCATTGAATTGCTAAAACTTAATAATATTGACTACTAGTTCTTGATTCCAAATACAAAATGTGTTTCTTTAGCATACATAAACTGAACATAATGTCTGGTCTTGTGCCTTGCCCTTGATGCTTCATCCTAACCATCCTAAATTAATATGCAAGATGTAATTGTAAACTGAAGATTCTCTTTGTCCTGACAGAATTGAGATAAGCTGTCCCAGAAAAGTTCTTTATGTTCTTTCATGGTCATTTATACAAAAATCTCAGATGAAATTCTTATGTTTTTCATAGTTAAAATTTGGTGGTATGATTCTCATTTGCAGTACCCAAAACCTCTTCCTTTCAATGTGTAAATCTGAAATTTCACCTTAGTACATATTTTTATTATTCTGCTACTGACTAGCAAAAGAGAAGGTAAGAAATGTCTGTTGTCTCAGTGTTATTATTTGTCCTGATACTCTTACTTCTTGATATCTCTTTAAAATACTAAAGCTCTTCTGTACTGTGTGTCTAAGAATGTCAGCCTGAACTTTACTATAATTTAACAGCTACATTGGACCAAAACTGGTGGTCTCATTCTCCACTGTGCACTGAAAAAGGATGCACATTTTTGAGAGATGTTGTTTAATATGGGATGAGTCATGCTGTTGCATATATTGGGTTTTGTGATTAATTAAGAAAAATATTTCGATTAAAAAATTAATGCACCTACTTACTTTGAATAGACTTATTGTGTTGATTTTCTTTTTAATGAAGTGGTTAAGAAAATAAAGAATATTGTTTTGATTGATGAATTTGAAGTAATTCTGATCCAGGAAGTTTTTATCAATTGTGAATGAATGTATTTGGACATTGCTGAAAATTTATATTCTGATCAAATATAAAAATAAATTTGAGGAAAAAAAAAAAGTATTAAAATAAAAATTCAGCGTGACTGCTGAAAGAGATATCATTAAAATTAATTATTCTAATAATGCAAATTATTCTTTTTCTCATTTATAAAAACAGATATGGCACAGGACAGATAAGAAATTCCTGTAGGATTGAATACTGGAAAGATGAGATTTTGCTTCATTGCTGTATTATCCTGACATCCACACTGTCAGGAATCAGTGAAGATAATGATAATTTTTTACGGTAACTGCAACCGAGTAGAGATGTCTTAAAGATGTGAGATTGTGTTCTCAGTTCTCATACTGTATGCCAAGTATATTTATCTCTCCCTCAGTTCTCTTTACCTAAATTAAACGGCACCAGGGCATTGCTTGATATTTACGATGCCTGGTCCCACCTCTGGCCAAGGCCAAGCAGATATGGGAAGGTGGATGAGCCTCTGAGAGTAATATTCAAGAAGGGGGAAATGAAATTGAAAAAATATTTAAAAAACAGATGAGGAGAGGATAAGGTGAGAGAGAAATGCCAGAGAAAACACATCAGTGTCAGTGAAGACGGAGGAGAAAATGTGCCCAGAGGTTTCCTTGCAGCCCACAGTGAGACGGCAGCTGTCCCCCTGCAACCTACAGAAGAGTACACTGGAGCAGTCCCTGAAGGACCATGGTGGGTAAATGTGGATTTCTAGCCCCTGAAGTGTCACAGGTGGGCAGATGTGAAGAGGAATCCTGTCAGGAATCATGGGGAGGGTCAGATGAAGATCTGCAGCCATGGAGGATCCCGTGCTGGAGGAGGTTCCCGAAGCAGCCGTCACTCTGTTGGCAGCCCAGGCTGGAGAGAATGAACCTCATGGGAGGGAATCATGTCAGAGGGGTTCCTGAAGGACTCCCTCCCATAAGAGGGTCTATTCATTGAAGTTGGGGAAGGATATGAGAAATCTTTCCACTGAGGAGGAAAGAGCAGCAGAAACAACGTGTGGTGAACTGACCCTAAACCCCCACTCCTCATTCCCTGTGCCACTGAGGGGGAGGCAGAAGTGAATTAATTCAGGACTGGGATAAGTGAGGGGTGTGGAAGGTACTGATATCTAGTCATGTTTTCTCTGTCTCCCCACAGAGTAAACTATTTTTTTAGTTCCTTACAAGCTGAGTCTTTCTGTTTTTTGCCCATTACTGTAACTGGGGAATTCAAACCTCCCTGTCCTTGTCTTGATTAACAAACTTTGTGTGTGTCTGTCTGATGAGAAGCAAAACTGGACAGAAAAATTCAGAAGACCCTAAGTCTTTGTATACATGTCATCATTCTGGAGACACTTTGAAAACAATTTATAAAATCCAAAAATGGGTTATTTCAAAGTAAAACATGAGTTTTATACTTCATAGTAATAAAATTTATGGAAGCTGCAGATTAATAGCACTATTCTTGCAAATAGAAAAGTGAAGAAGTTCAACAGGGTAAAACTTTTAAACTCAGAATTAGTCAAGAAGTTGTTACCCATGAGTTTTAGATAGCTTTTAGCTCTTAAAAACTAGATATCTGCTTAAAATAATTAATCCTGAAAGTTTCTTCGTGGTCTCCTGAAACAGATGGACAAGCAACCTGTCTGGTCTAATAGAATAGTTTAAGAGAACAAAGAAAAATTCTAAACTCACTGATCTTTTGCCACCAGTGATAGAAAGGGAAACAACTATTACAGGATAAATTTTAGATAGCAAAAAGTAACTGATGATTACCACTGTAAAGTACGACACCTCTCATAAGAAGGATACACAGATTTTGATAAATGCCAAGAGATCCGAATTTTTAATAAATTAATTTTACTTTTTGGAGGTTAATTTTCATTTACTGTTTTTTCCTTTGCAGTTTGTGGAATGAGGAAACGTTCAGTGTCTGATATATCCTGAAGAGATAATGCCAGATTACAGAAATCTTGTTAGAAAAATCAACTTAATAACTTTTTCACCTCAATATCTGGAGCACAGATCTTCAGTTACAGTATTATGAAGTTCTATATATTCTAAAACAAACTCAGGTGTGGTGATATTTTGCAGTGTTTTTTTGCAGCTCCAATTCTGCATGATGAGGTGCTGTAAACTGCTGTATTTGTGTCAGGCTCATTCTGACTTGTAAATGGAAGCACTGAATATCACAGGTTAAATTCTGAAATATTAGCTGCTTTAAATAAACCTTTACTTTCTTACTGAAGACAGAACTTAATGAAAACTTCAAAATGAATAATTAATCTGTGATCCATCAGCCATTTTTAAATGAAACACACATTTGTTTTCGTTTTGAATGAAAAGCTCTGTATTCCCTGCTGGTAAATGGAGGATTTTCTGTGTTTTGTTGTTTTTTGCTGTTGTGGGTTTATTTGGCTTTTTAATCACAATTTGTCATTACAACTGTAGTTTGCATAAAAGCTGTTGTATTACTGAGAGTTATATTTTCATTATTTAAAGAAAAAAAAGAAAATAAAAATTAAAAAAATAAGGGAAAAAAAGAAAAAATATAAGAAAAAATATAAGAAAAAGTCCTTAAATTCACTGGATTTGTTTTATGTGAATTCCTTCATATGCCACTAATATAATGTCCTCTCTGATGCCTTTAAATTAAGCAGCTCAGCTCTTCTTTTCATTATTTTTCCATCTTTGAGGAGCAAAAATTGTTTCTTTTCATCAACCATCCTGAAGCTGGAAAAGCAAATTATTTTTCCCCCTGCTGACATTGCATCTCACAAACTTCAGTGGGTTTTTGATTATGTACTCAAGCTCAAGCAGTTTTCTTATATTTTCAATTTTTTAGAATCTGTTTCTGAATTGCACATGCACCTTCTCGTCTAAGAATTCAAATCACCTATATCCAACAGTGTTTGATGCCTGGGTCTCACAATACCTCCTGTGGTTCAGCACAAAATTGCTTTTTTGTCTTCAAAATAGAATGAAAACGTGAGTTCTGTCTTTTTGGTAGCCTCACCACAAAAAGATATGATTACAGAGCTGGAGGAGATTTTATCTTCAGCTAGTATGTGTCAGAATCAACTTTCATGGTCTACTGATTCAAGTAAATCAAAATGGAAAGGAAAGTGCTATTTCAGTGTATGCAACCCATCACACTATTTTAATGCATCTACCTCTGCATTTGACTCCATACAGACTAAAATGTAAAGTGTTTGGCCTTATGCAGGAACAAAGTAAATGTAATTATTCGAAAAAGCTTATAAAATTACAAAATTTTAACAGAATGTGGAAATAAACATGCGGTTCTAATTGAAGTAATTTTAGAGGCACTTTTACAAAGGGATTTTAGACATTGCTAGAGCTACTTTTTCAGTTGCACTGTTTTGTGGTTAAGAAAACTGCACTGCTAAGAGATTTACTTTCCCTCATGATTTACAAGTTCATCCAAATAATCACAAACCCACAAATATTTAAGATGCAGAGTAAAGCTCTCAATTTTCTATGTCTTTGTGTACACAGTGTTGGTTACACAGATTACATGGAAAATACATCTGAAGGGAATTTACCTCATCAAATCTTGCTATACAAAATCAGATTACTTGAAGCACTTCTTAGGATGTTGTCACCTTGCAGTAAAAATAACATTATTCCATGATATTCTGTGTTTTCTATAGCTTTCCATAAGTTCTACAATAAGCAGAGATAGAAGTCATAACTTGACTCAAGCTTCTCTTTCTCTTTTTGCTATCTCAGTTGGTCACTAGTCCATGTAGATGTTCTTTATTTGTGTCTTCAGCATCAGGCCAAATTTGGTTGCTTATAGGGTGGAAAAAGACAGATTTTATCTCATGTCAGGTTTTCAGGAACTCTAACAGACCACAGATTCATAGGTCATTCTGAGTGTCTCTGTACATGTTCAAATGAGCAAAGGCATAGCATTCCACTTGAGATCAGTAGTTTTCAAAAAAAGTAGGTATGTTTTTATTACCTGTATTAAAAACATAATAGATTGCATCTTCAGAAAATATATTTGTCTATCAGAATACTGAACTGAATATAGGAAGGTGCTTGGTTGAAGATTTTAAGTGCATTTTACCTTTTCCTCTTATATGGAAGAATTCTAACAGCCTCCTCGTGCTGATCCTCTTATTTCTTCCATATATTTAATAACCCCATTTCTTTCAAAATGATACAGAAACAAGTGGTACTTGAAAATTCAAAATTATCTTACACAATGTCTAGAAATAATTTATATACTCATAGAAGTTTAAAAAACCTATTTTTATTTAAATTATGGCATTTATATGAAGATGGTTTATTGTATTTCTGGCAGAATTACATTCCTCTCCCTTTCTTAGTATTGAAAGATGTATTTATATACATATTAAATCTATTTAAAGACAGTAAGGAAAAATTAAAACTATCTATGATCTGAGCTGACTAGGACTTTTTGGCCCATAACCAACTGATATTTCAACGGAAAGCTAAGAACTTAAAGAAAAATGAGGTGAAATATTATTTGCTGGATCAGAGCCACTGTAACTGATGATACAATAAACATTAAAAAGGAAGAAAATAAAACCAGGTAGAAACAATGGTTCTTTAGAGCATTTTGACATCATATATGTAGAAGTAGGTTGAACATGGATCAGGAACCACTGCAACATTCTTAATCCCTCTGGGAATATTCCTATTTAGGCTTTCTGATGAGATGGAAATTTTGATGTTTCAAACATTCCTAGGTGTTGGAGTTTATAGGGCAGAAGAGATTATAGTAATTTTTTGCTGATTACCTGATTGTATTTGTAGGATAGTAATTTTTCCCATGGGAATAAAACTATTTTCCCTGTAATACATGACAGTCCTTTTTAGTTTTGGACAAAGTAACCTAAACAATGGCAGTCTAGACAAATTTCTCTCCCATATTCTGCAGTTGCCTGCAGAATATCTGTAACAATGTGTTTCACTGTGGAAGTGCTTGTGGCAAAAGCACACCTCTTCTGCAGAACTAGCACTTTACAAAGTCTCTCGGAAAAAGGAAGAGAGAACACGGGAACAGAGTTTGCAATAAAACAACATCAAGAATTTTGGTGGTGGATGTAAGTGCAAGGGTCCCATTAGACAGACTTGTTAAAGAAAAGATCTAAAACTGATGCCTGCTTGTTAATCAAGGAGCTTTATACCACATTGCTTAGGCAATCTGGTCGCTTCACATGTTCCAAAACAGGGTCATCAGCAGTCAGGGTCTGACTGCTTTTTCCTTGGTGTTTTTTTCTCTAATGTTTTAGCTGACAGTATCTCAAAAGCAATGAGATGACTACATTTAGGCAAAAAATACCCCTTTTTAGTTTAAACTGTCTGAATAGACTGTCTCCATCATTAACTGGGACATGCAACACCAGATTATTTTTTTTATTATCTACATTGAAAATTAAAGGAAATAAAGCGTGTCATTTGAGTCGTAGACTCAGAGAAAGAATTTAAGTAGCAGGCTACCTATCACATACTTTAAAAAAACAATAATAATTTGTGCTAACTGGTACTGTAAATCTCATTTGAGAAAAGGTCAGTATCTGACTAAGATAGTGAAATGTTTTCTTGTAAGGATTTTCCCATGTAATTTTTCCATATTGAAATTTTATGTAATGGGAAACAATAGTGATGTTTATGGTTACAGTAACAGTGTAGGAACATTTCTAAATGTTGCTTTTCCTCTCAAGTAGGTATTGGAAATGGCAGAAATAAGGAAAACAATCCTCACTCTCAATTTCATCCAAGGGAAATGACAACACTGTATGGGGTCGTAACACCATGGTGGTAAAAACTACCAAATATCTTCCTATATTAATGAAATATGACCAAGAAGAGAAAAAAGTAATATGTTAAACATGTTTAATATATTATCCTTTTTATTAAAGAAATATAAAGAATATAAAGAAATCTCAAAATCTATTTCTTGGTCCATCTAAGAAAAACAGTTGGGTACAGTTAATAAATTCTGTTGCTGGATATTGATACATAGAGCTTTGTGTATTAAATGGAACATGTGTGTCTTAACCTGTGTTTCTGTCTTTTATTCTGAGGATCAAAATTCTTAAATTCTGATTTTTGTGATAAGGACTCATGTTTACATGAGCAAATTCAGATTCACTAGAGCAGTCACCTGAAATGTCTGTTTCTCTGAATATTCCTGTCCAATAAATAGTAATAATAGAATATAATTTGCTACATAATGAGGAAAGCAAAGACAAATCAGGTTAAATTCAGTTGGAATGAAAATGGATGCTCAAAATTATCTTTTAAATTTTGTTTTTCTCTATCTTTCAGTCACTTTGTTTTTTGTTTGTTTGCTACATTTCCCTGACGATTTTCATAAAATAACTTGAGTTATTTTTAGCTATATTTTAGGGCAATTTCTTTTCAGTCATTGAGGATTTATTTGCTATTTTACAAATCAGAGCCTAATGAAAGAAGAGAATATAAACTGGAAACACGTTAAGAATACAGCACTTCCCTCTGAAATGATACTAATACTGAAGTATTCATGGTGAATAATGCTGAAGTATTCATTCTCTTTAACAATACATTTTGCCCCAAAATTATGTGGAAAATTACCAAATAAATAAAATGTATTGCAAAGGAGCAAAGGAAAGCACAGATTTGCTTTTTACTTAAAAGAGTTCTGTAATACAGGTATCAAGCAAATACTTACTCTTGGCAATTCCTTATTCTGTTAGAAGATGTAAATTCAATGTACTGCTATAAAAGAGAGAAAATAAGGAAAATAAACAGTAAATATAACTAAACCACTTCATGTGTGATATGAAATCCTCTTTAAAGATCGTTAACATTCTAATCATATGCAGGATACTGACTATATGCATGTAACAGGAATTAACTGAAGTGATCATTTTTAATGAGCATTTTGATATATACAGCAATAGAATTAAAATTACCTGAAATAATTTGGTTTATTATATGAATTATGGAAGTTTCATTATAGAAATAAAGAAACAAGTATTGATTGGAAAGCATGATTGGTACTTTTTGAAGGCTAAATTAAAATCAGAATCAGAGAATGAGCTAAGTTCTTATATCATGCTCCCACAATAATTTTTCAAACACAAATTTTGCAAACTTTTAAGAGGTAAGTGCAGTATTCTTAACATAAGCGTTTCCAGTTTATATTATCTTCTTTCATTATCTATATAGATAAACCTTGATAAACAGATCGTCACTTTCCACTGTCCTTTTTCTTCAATTTCAACTCTAGAATATGTATGTTTGGGTTTGGTTTTTTGGTTTTTTTTTTTTCATATATGAAGTCTGGTATAATATCCGTTTATCAGTATCTTCTCATCATTCTCCAAGACTGAATAAAGCATCAAGTTATCAGCTAGTGAGGAAATTGGATAAAAACAGGTGACCATTTTAATAATAGGGATTGAGATTTCTCTTTTTAAAGCACAGCCGAATGTAACTCAATGAGCTTTCTTTGGCAGCTCACACTGTGCTGAACATATGACAAAAATTGAATGAAAATACTACAAGTTATGTTATATTATTTTATAATCATCTGTTGGATATTTGGGAATTTGTGATCACTGAAACAAAGAAAACTTGAAGGAAACTTGTCAAGAATGTTTCATTAACAAATAAATTTCATTTTAAAGGTTCTGACCTAATTTTCTTATATCTCTATTTATGTATACACATATCTCTATTTATGTATATATAGTTACTAACTGTAACAAAGTCAAGAATAGAACTGAATGCCTTCTGGTTTTAGCAATTCTAAATTCTATTTAGTCATTCAAAGCAGGATAAATTTACATAAGATAGAGTTATTATGTTGAAGAGCTGCCAAACCCCAGTGAAATTCAGAACCCAGGGTTTTTACCTTCCTTGTTTGTTTAAGGCAAATCTGGTGCACTCTCATATGGTGGAGGATGTGGCTGCTGTTGAATCCATTTGTGGGACTGACAAACAAATGAGCCCACGTTGCAGAAGCAGATACTCATACACAGGCACAGAGACAGAAAAAATAAACAAGGCTTGACACAGAACATTGGATTAACAGTACCCACATCAACAACATCTCTCACACTTAAGACTCTCATTGCACATCGACATAAAGAGTAAGATCTCACACAAAAAAAAAAAACCAGTTCAGAATATGATTTAATAAGAATATAGGGTAGGCTGCAGCTATCAGAGGCAAGTAAATGTGCTTACTTACAGTTGACCAGTCATCTTCACTGCCTCCCATTTTTTCCATGCTTATTTTTCCTCATATATCTTCAGCTTTCCTCTTTCTTCTTACTACCTCCTGAGCAAAAAATCTGCCAACAAATTGCATTTTCTCCACCGATTTAAGTCTTACGTGGTGTCACCAATAGAGTTACCTGAGATTGTTCTCCCAAAAAGTCTCCCTGTACTTCCTTTGAAACCTGCTTATCTCTTGAATACCTACCTCCACCTAATCAGTCTGTGTGATTTTGCCATCCCTCATGGAGCTATCTAGTTTCTATCATTTTCCTACACTGTTGCTTGTCATGAGCAGCCTATTTCCCATGTCAAGGTTCAGCATTTTCTCATTGTTCTATTAGTTAAACTTAATTCTGGAGACTAGTAATTTTCCTGCACACCTACACAAATAGTACATAAAATGTTGCATTTCTAAAATAGGTAAGTACAAATAGCATCACATTGATGCTGGCATCACATTGATAACCTTTGAGCTTTGATAAACTTTTTTTTTCCTTATTTTCTGCTTCATGAGTAAATCTGTTAATACTGCACGGTATAATCTTACACAAGAATTCTTATCATATGGCTGGAGAACAACTGATCTTTTACATCCATTTGATTATTTAGGTATTATCAGATGCAGACCACGTACTCCAAATAATTATTTTCAAATTCCAGTTATCTCTGTGAAATTTGTTTTACTTTTTGTGGTGCATCTGAGAAAGCCATATTTCCACCTTGAATGTTTCACAAGGAGAGAATTTTCAATGTTTAGACTTTTCCTAATAGATTTGTGCAATATGTTCATAATAGATTTGTACAATATGTTCGGTACTTGAACTTTTTTCCTCTTTAAAATAGTATCCTTAAAGAAGTATTCTGCAATTAAAATATAATTATACTGCAATTTCAGAGAGGTTACCTGGTGATGTTCTGTAATCATTCATCATTAATTAATATAATTTTTTTTTTCGCTATATATAATTTATTAATACAGCCTGGGAATAAGAATCAGTTCTACTAACCTTTCTTAAATGAACACTATATGGCTAGCCAAAGCTTCACAAAACTTTCACTTGAGGCAATGCAGTATTTTACATTCACATATTTATTATTATTCACATATTTATTATAATACCACGATAGCAAATACAAATACCAAAAAAATGCACACTGGCATGGTAAACCACAGATAAAAAGCCACAGTTATATTGGGAGAAAATAGTTTTCTTTGGGTTTTTTTCAGTTTTTTTTTTTTCTTTCCCCCTATGGTGCTGTTGTTTCATGAAAACTACTGATTTTTAAATAATCATTATCAATAATAGTTTTTTTGTTCGTGGGATTTTGTTTTTTCTTTGTTTGTGGGCTTTTTGTCAGTTTTTAGAGAATTTTGTTATTATTTGAAGTGTTCCTCTTAACTACAAATACTCACAAAAGAGAAAAAAAAAAGGAATATTATAAAACTCTTTTTACCTATATTCAGCCTTGAAGTAGGATTCCATTTCAGTACATTGATAGGAAAATTTCATAAAGCAAGACTTTAACAATTATAGCTTTTATGCATTACTGTAGTAAGTTGCATGTGGGAATATGTTTTCACAGGGAATAGAATTATCATTTTATCACCAGTAAAAGAGCAAAGACCAGTATAAACTACATACTAAAAATGTAAGAAGATAAATATTTTCCTATTTTGTATCAAGCATTCTAATAACAAAATTCATCATACACAAATCATTAATTCAAAAGGAGATCATTTAACTATATGTCATTGATATTACTTTTCATACTACATTTCTGGTAGAATAATTGTATTCTAATTATCTGAGGCTTTATAGTTTCTTAATCAAATTAATGCAAAGTGCTTTTTGAGAATCCCAAAGATGTGACTCATTACCAGAGATTCAAGATAAAACTGAGTTAATTTGAAATTCTATTATTTTAGGTATCTCAACAAGAAAAAAGAAACCAGCCAAACAAAAATTTTGTCTTATAGTTCCAGGAACAGTTAGGAGAAAACATTCAATATACTTGATGAAAGCCCTCAGGCAAACTGTCATCAGTTCTGTGTAGACCCAGAATTAAATTATTTCTGATCTGCATTAAAAGCAAAACAAAAAACAAATAATAAAAACAAACAAACAAACAAATAAATAAATAAATAAAACAACCAAAAAAAAGCCCGAAACCCCAAAACACCTTCTCTAAACTTCATTCCATTATTTTAAAGGACTCTCCCCTTCCAGAATGGTTAAATGCACCAGGGTCAGTCAAGAAGGAGGGGGAGGAGGGACTCCAGGCATGGGAGTAGAGATTCCTCTGCAATCCATGATGAAGATCAGGGAAAAGCATGTTGTGCCCCTTCAACCCACAGGGGATTCTGATGGAAAAGATCAACAACCTGCAACCTGTGGAAGATCTCAAGCTGGAGCAGTCTCCTGGGAGGAGACGTAGTTTGTGAAGAGGATCCCATGTGGAGCATGTTTTCTGGAAGGACCTGTGGCCTGTGAGGGACCCACAGTAGAGCAGTTCATGAACTGCAGCCCATGGGAAGGAAAGGCAGTGGAGAAGGGAGAATTCACACAGGAATGACTCAGGTAGGAGTGACCATAATCTGAAGCAGGGAAACAGCATGATGTCCTGGTTTGGGCCACGATACAGGTGATTTTCTGTCTTGTACTTTTGCTTTTAGCTAAGTCTCTTGTAAGTAGTTTCACTTGCTGAAATTAACAGCAAGTTTCTCAGACAGTGTGTGTTTCTAGGACTGATAACACTTGATGTTTATAGTTACTGCTAGAGACTGGTGTCATTGATTACTCTCAGGATTTTGATAACTAATTATTTAGGTCTATGGATTTATGTACAATTGAAACATCTGGTATTTTAAATTTCCAACACCATTCTAAAAATATTAATATTGTCTATTTCTTTCGTAACATACATTCACAGTCTTAATTGTCTTTTGTGGTGACTCCGAGGTAATTCTAAAATTATTGACTACACATATTGAATTATTGTTGTATTACAGAAAAATGAAAATTGGTCACACAACCATTATTGTCATTAAACACAATAAATAAAAATCTTTACTTTCTTACAGAAGATAGAGTTATTTCAAACTATTTTCAGAGGTAAAAAGTAATTTTAGTAATTACTGTTCATTGACATCATTCTGGAATTTGTATAAAACATGTTAAACAATACATGTCATCAACTGTGCATCAAATCAACAGAGTAAAAAGTTTTCATGTGTATATAATTTTTGCTATAGAGCACATGATAAACACGTTTTCAGACAGTGAGTTATGAGGCAATTGTGATTTAATTTGATTTATTAAAATTAATAAAATTATTAGTATTTCAAATGAGATTATGGAATTAAATAGTTCATGTAAGGAAAAATTAATCCTTCCTAAGCTGATTAGAAAATGCAAAACACACAGCTGAACATAGTATTTTATATGGTTCTTTCTTTACAAGGGTTTCAGGTTTTTTTGACACTTTTAATTTAAGAGACTTTTAAGTATGCATAACTTAAATATGCCTGCATATAATAGAGTATTTATATGTAGCATGCACCACTTTTTTTCCTGTACTTTCTTCTTCTGGCTCAGTCTATGGGTCATGTTGGAATCCAGGCAAGAGTACTGGTGGAGCTGGCAGAATTGGTGACCAATCCACTTTCCATCACCTATTAGCAGTTCTGTATAGCCAGGGAGATCCCAGCTGACTGGAGTTGGGCAAATGTGACACCCATATACAGGAAGGGACATAAGGACATAATGCAGTGTGCCCAGGTGGCCAAGAAGGCCAACAGCATCCTGGCTTGCATCAGAAACCATGTGCGGCCATCAGGACTAAGGAAGTGATAGTCCCCTGTACTCAGCACTGGTGAGGCCACACCTCAAATACTGTGTTTTGTTTTGGGTCCCTCAGTACAATAAGGATACTGAGGTTCAGGATCATGGCTAAAACTGCAACATTAACAAGCAATAAGAGGAGAGAAAGTGGCCTCAAACTGTGCCTGAGGAGGTTTAGATTGGATATTAGGTAAAATTTCTTCACAAGAAGGATTGTCAAGCACTGAAAAAAGGCTGCACAAGAAAATGGTTGCCATTCCTGGAGGTATTTAAAAGATATGTTGATGTGGCACCACAGTTTAGTGATGGACTTGGCAGCTCCGGGTTAATGGTTGGACTTCATGATCTTAAAGGTCTTTCCCAACCAAAACAGTTCTATGGTTGTTCTAACATGAACTGCTAGATGTTTCATGCAATCTGATTTTGGATAGTCTTTCCAAGTTTAATCCCAAGAAGGACTGGGTGATTCTTGCTTTATCAAGTCAAGGGATAGTGTAATTTTGGGAGACTTCTTAAGCCATTTTGAAGGATTATTTCCTCAATAGTACTTTGATAAGAGAAAACTTCATATTTCATATTGTCACAGATTTGTTTTGGTTGTAAAGGACCTTGAAGATCATCTAGTTCCAACCTGTCCACCATATGCAGGAACACCTTCCACTAGACTAGGTTGCTCAAAGCCCCATTCAATCTCCCCTTGAACATTTCCAGGGTGGGCCAGCCAGTTTCTTTGATCAACCTCTGCCAATGTCTTACCACCCTCGCACTAAGAATTTCTTCCTAATATCTAACCCAAATCCACCCTCTTCCAGTTTAAAGGGTTGGACTTGATGATCTCTGAGGTCCCTTCCAACCCAGCTAATTCTATGATTCTATGAAAGCCATTACTTCTTGTTCTATCATATGGCTTTGTAAAAAATCCCCCTGCAGTTTTCCTGTAGGAGCCCTTCAGGAGCCTAAAAGCTGCTAAAAGTTATCCCTGGAGCCTTCTCTTCTCCAGGCTGAACAACATCAACTCTGATAATTTTTGTGGTCCTATTCTGGACTTGCTGCAAGTTATATGTCTTTCATGCTTCGGGGGCTCCAGATCTGGACATGCATATTTGTGAATGAATTGAACTGAAAGACAGAGGTCTGTCTCTCTTGCCATAAACATATTTGGGCAAGGTTCCAAACATGTTTATGAGCCAGGTGAAGGTATTTAAATATATGCTTTATAGAAATGTAAACTGGCATAGTATACGTATCCTCTAATAATGAAAAGTATGTGTAGACATAGAGTTGCTGGCCATTACAGAAGCACAAGGGCATGGGAGAGCTTCTCTGTCCAGTCTCAAGAATTCTGCTATAGATCTTACTTGTTCATTATACTTCCTTATTTTCAAACATGTGGTGAGTTAGATCTAGCTGCAAAGATCTGTTTAGCTTTGCTGATGATAAAAGGGTACACACACACATTGCAGGGCTGTCTCATTATGCATTTCAAACTGGAAGCAATTGCTTTGATCAATAAATCCCCAAAGCTCTGTGTCTGATTTTGGCCGTCACTTAATATGTCACAACAGCATACAGAATTATATACAGGCTTTTAAAGCTAAGTGTGAAATCTGTGTGAGAAATATGGGTTTTACAATACCGTTTTGTCATCTGGACTGTTTAATCTTTGATTATCCACTTCAAATGTAAAACAGCTTTCTCTAAAGACTCCTTGGGCGTGTATCTAAAAAGAAAGCTGACAAATTATGCTGAAAAGGTACCTTAATAATGTAATGTTGTTATTGTTATGTTAATATAATCAGTACAATTAATTATTAATAAAATTTATATTAAAAATAATCATGATGATAATAATAATAATGCATTGAATTTACATTCTGATTTGCATTTAAGTAGCAGTGTGTGGATATTACATAATTAACTTTCCTCAACATAGCTTTCTGACAAACATTAGTGTGTCCAAGGTTATAGAGCAGTTTATCACAGATGCATATACAGAAAACTTGACTTTCTAGTCTTTGGGATTTCTGTTTAGAAAAAAGAAAACATACAACCCCACCCCTACCTGAATTTGTATTTAGCACAGTTTTTTGAAAAAGAATTTGTTTAAAATTACTGTTAATTTTCTTACACACCTCCAAAAATTTTAAATGTCCTGATGAATTGGTAGGCTTTAGTAGGAATGAGGATAAAAAAGACTGACTTCAAAATATGTGCAAATTAACTTCTATGAATCTATGTTAAAGCTTCCTTTCTCATAATAAAACATGGGCTTTCTCTGTCCAGGTGAAACACATATTCCATTTTGCAGATCTAGTACAATGACAAAATGTGACATATTTGAGTGTGTAGTAAACTATGAATGAGGTAAGGACTCTTGAGAAAGTAACCAGAATAGCACCTCTGAGATACTAGCATATTTACACTGTTCAAAGATCTCTTTTTGGACTTGGGACTAACACAAACAAGTTTTTTGTTCTGTAGCTTGTTTAGATGATTGGCTGGCAGACAGAAACACTTTTTACCAAGTGACAGAACAATGGGCAATAGTTTGAATCTGAAAACCACTAGATTTAGATTCAAAAATTATTAAGATATTCTTTAGTGTGAGCATAGTGAGACACTGGAAGAGGCTGCCCAAGGAAATTGAGGCTGCCTGCTCTCTGGAGATATTCAAGGAGAGATTGGATGGGGCTTTGAGCAACCTGGACTAGTGGGAGGTGTCCCTGCCCATGGTGGACAGGTTGGAACTAGATGATCTTCGAGGTCCTTTCCAACCCAAACCATTCTGTGATTCTAAGAGTCTAATTCTATCCAAGAAACATTTTACTTATACATCATCACTCATATTGGTTTACTTAACAAAGTGAAAGCTCCCTCCTTGTGTGAGCTACTACATAAAACGTAACAGAGTCAGTATGTGACTGCATAAATATTTATAGAAATAGGGGTATGTAACTAATCTTTTTGCCTTAGGTGGTTCCTCTGACACATGGCACTAGTATCCAGTTTGAATGAATGTGATGTTAATATACATATACACTGTCTGTCTCTGTTAGCTCCAGGCACTGGCAATAACATCCATCAAGACTTAGTGGCATCTGCTTTCTGTTGTTAGGATATGCATTGCAAGACACTAATTTTGTTAGTCAGTTATTAATTAGAACTAGGGTGTTTTTCTGAAAAAGAACTAACTTATGATTTTTTGATGGGACATTTTATTATTCTTTTATCCAATGAAACCTGAAATTTGCATAAGTAACTTCTGACCTACTGAACATACTTGTTTATGCAGTGTGTATCGGTATCAACACGACTTTCAGAAAAGAGATTTGCTGATACCATTATGGGTAATTTTCAAAACATTAGTTATAGCTATCTGTAACAGTGTCAAATGCTTCTGGTAGTAGTCACTGCATACAGTGAAGCATTTCTGTTTAAAGGAAGAGTGGAACTTCACAGGATCTCTGAACAAAATAAAAGTACCAACTTCATAGCATTTCTAAAAGAGTACATGAACAAAACCCAAGCCAATATCGTATCCTGTGGAATCTGTGCACTCCATTTTCTGAGGATTAGAAAACTAACTTCAAGTGCAATTTTACTTCACAACCAGCATTAAACTCTTGGTTCTTTTGCTGAACTTATTTTTTTTTTGCTTGTTCATTTTAGGAGGCTCCTCTTTCCCTATATTTCATTCAGTTTATTTACAGACTGCAATCATATCCTTCTCAGCTTCTTCTTTCCTTTTATTTCCTTAGGCTAAGCCTGTCACTTTCTGACACCTTGAAAATAGGAGACCCCAGGGCTACAGACCCACTCCAATACAGACTATCACACACGCACACACACACACACACACACACACACACACACACATGCAGTGTTGGCACAAACTCCACTGCCCCCTGTGAGAAACAGATCATCCCAGGGTCTTGCCCATCAACACACACATTCCTGTATCCCGAGTCATTTTATCTACTTGCCTGCCAGCTACTCCACTTTGATCGAGCAATCAAACAGAGGTATCAGTCACAGGCAGCACTGACAATGGGCCCCTATGATCCTGACTCCACTCCAGTGCCTGGCACTTGGCTTAAGTTGGTCTGTTCTTGTTAGTCACTGGCACATGGGCCATGGACCCAGTCTGGCAGCTGTCACCCAGGCATTTATTTGCTCCAGTGATGCACCCTGTCATACACCAGTTGCTGCAGTCAGACTCCTACACACAAACACACATGCAGAATGGAGATTGCTTCATTCAGGTAAAGAGTTATAAACATGCAGAGAGGATGCTTGATTAGGAACAGGGCAGAGTAGTGTACCATGTCTGACCAACCACTTTTATTACATTATTCCTCATTTTCCCATGTTTGTTCCTACCTAAATCACCAAAATTATTTACTTTCCCCATCTTTGCTTTTTTTCCCTGAAAATCCCACAATACATCCTGCACAATCCTGAAATGGCCTTCCTTTGCATCCCATATCCCCAGGCAGCAACCCCCTTCAATCCCACACATGTTTTAATGTTGACTTGCCTTGATGGGTTTCACACTTTGGCACAGGCTGAAGCTCTCCTGGACAGCCCTGGGAAAGGGACTGTAGTGAGTGTACTTTTCTCTGAGTCTTTAAATCAGGTTTCCCCCTGCCACTGTGTTCCTCTGAGAGGAAGCTTGTGAGGCTGATGGTTCTCCTGTGATGGGTCTGGAAATGGCCAGTGCAGAGTGTTGTTAGGACTTCCCCTTCTGCCATGATCTCTTTCCATTCATTTTTTGGGGGCAGACAATCTTTCGTCATATAAACTAATAATGTAAGTGTAAACCTATGCAAATGAACTCTCATTATAGACAATGGAAATATACTCATTATGGTCAATTAAATCAGCAGATCTATTCACCTTACCAAATAAAAGTGTCAGCTAACTACACTTCCCTGATTACACTCACTGTGTGAGCAAGGAAGGGCTTGGCTAATTTACTTAAAATTTGGATATAGCTGCATTTGAGAGGCCATAGCATATTGGTCATTCAGAAGAGAACAGCAGATGAGATATGGGACTTCTGGGACACCCGTGTTCTTCAAAAGCAAAAACTTACTCAGATAATGAAAGTACTGATATTATTTTCGTTTCTATTAAGTTAAGAATAGCTAATAGACAAGGGGGGGAAAATGGTGAGTTTCTTTTTTATAGTTCTGTTGTTGGCTGCTGAAAATACGTTTGTCTGAAGAATGACATGGGTAGACAATTGTAGTGAATCAGCAGTGCATTAAACTAGGGCAATGAAGCACAAGGATTGCTTTCTTCAAATAAGCTTCCAAATGTAATTTAGATTTTGTTAGCTAGTAAATAGGTTCCGGCAGAACTGATACAGACACAGATGAACCAATATCTAACATCAGTTCAGTGGAGTGTGGCTGTCCTCTGGGATTGCAAATGTCAACATAGAAAAGCATTTTATGAGCTGGATGAAGTGATCAGCAGTCATCTGTATTCTGGACAGTTACATCAAGCACCATAATTTTATCAACTTGAGTCTTGGTGTCTTCTCTTCCCATCTGCACTTTGTGGTACATTTTCCAAGGTAAGAAGCCTGGAACCTATTTCACTTTGCACACAGCGATCTTGTCATTGTTAATTAGTGCAGTTTCTGACTAGTTGGATGATTCTTCTTAATTCACCTAGTGTTTGTACTGCTACATATTTTGCAGAACACAAGATTTCGAAGTGTATTGAACAAAAAACCCTAAAAAGTAAGCAATGCAAATAATAGCAAAATTATCTAAATTTTTTTCTCTCACATTGTGTTCTTTTTCATGAAGTTCCACATTCCTAAATGAATAGAGTCCATCAGGCATTCTTAAAGAGAAAGCATAAGAGCTTTTAAATATGACTATGAAAAACATTATGTTTCAAGTTCTAAAACCAAATATGTTGCCACTGAATACAAACACATTGTTTTAGATGGGAAGAGATTTAGTTAAACTACCTCTGTTAGATCTTTTTTAAGCAATAAGTAAAACAAGAAATTCAGGTACTGGATCCTTGCCATAATAAAGCTAATGTTCAGTTTCTAGCATGATAAACTAGAGGGCTTTCCATGGGCTGATATAAAAATTGACTACAAACAAAAAATTAAAAATAACATGTCAAACCACAAATAACAGGAGCATTTGCAAATGAGGAGGGCTATATTTTTTCCTTTTTTTTTTCCCTGTAAAAAAATAACTAAGTCAAATCATACAGGCATTTAAATTCCTACAATAAGTATATATTTATAAAGAAAAGGGTGAAACAGCTTAATATTTTCTGTTGAAATAAATTAACACATTGAAAGTCATTTCTGGAAAACAAACAAACAAAACCAGTCAAACTGTCTACTTCCACAACTATAATCTTATTTTAAATTTTTGTCAATACAGAACAAAGATGGGACAAGGGAATAAAAGAAAAAGAAGAAAAGAAAAAGGTAAAGAAAAATTTAATTATATCTATTTCAGGACACTGATTTGTGATACACATAGTGAGGGAGTGGCTGCATAATCTTCCTTCCCCTTCTATACCAAAATTGTCCCATTCCTTAAATGTCCCTTAAACACATCCAGGGATGGTGACTCAACCACCTCCGTGGGCAACCTATTCCAGTGTCTGATCTGTACCTTCTGCAAGCCTGACTTCTCCACATAAACTCATTTTGTATAATCTAATTTCCCATAATCTCATATTCTAAACTGAATCCAAACTTCACTGTCTCTTCCCTTTGATGTCCTTTTACATTGAGCCTGGAACCATCCAGCACAAGGAATCTAATCCCATGTGTTTATTTCTCCAACTCATCACAAGGACACTCAAGTCTCTTCAAACTTTTAGTATCTATTTTTACCCTTACTGACACATCATATCTCAACAATATCCTTTCTGTGCTCCTTATCAAATACCAGAATTCCAGCTCCACACTTTGAAATTCACCAAAATGTTGTCTTAGGGTACATGTTGTTCAGGCCTTAGATAAAATATTCTGCTTTAAAAAAAAAAAAAAAAAAAAAAAAAAAAAAAAAAAAAAAAGTCAGTTTCAATCTGTCACATTCATATCTGATTTAATTTACAATTCATTTTTCAGAAGTCTTATATACTCCCACTTCTCTGTCTTCCTGTCTGTTACTGTTTTCACAAAAGGAAACAAAATTATTTTAAGATCTAGAGGTAACCATCCTATCTCAGCTTGTATTTGGAGATAAAACAATTTATTCCATCAACGTGCATGATCTATTTTGGGACCAGTCAATGAGCTCTCTTCTCCCTTCAGTGGGACACCTTTGGGTAAGATCTGAACACCTGAGTGCACTCCTCCCTTTCTCTTCCCCTTAATTTTGTAGGCTCTCTTTAATTGTATAAATCTCCACACCCTCAGTTTCCATCCTGGTTGCCCCCTGCCCCAGGAAATCTCTGTAGAGTAGCCTAGGTATTTTGCACATGCTTCTTTTGCAGAAAGTAATTTATCACCTGCAAGTTTTACAAATTACTCTAACTCCCATTCTCCATCTATACATCATTTAGGAGAAGGAGGTAGTCAGGAGTGAAGCTAAACCTAGTAAGAAGGAGACAGTGGGAGGACAGTGCTTTTAATTTTGTTTGTATTTCTTACTACCCTACTCTATTTTTAACTGGCAGTAAATAAGTTATTTTTCCCGAGTCAAATGTATTTTGCCCATGACTATAACTTTTAAGGGATCTCCCTGTCCTTAGCTCAGCCCATAAGCTTTTCCAGGTATGTTTTACCCTTGTTCTGTTGATGGAGGGAGAGTGACAGACAAGGTTGGTGAGAACGATGTAGCCAGCCTGAATCAATGCACCAGTAGCACTAAGCTAAAATTTAGTAGCTATGTATATAGAATCATCTAATTTTTCAGCTTGGAAAAGGTCCTTGGAATCATTGAGTCCAACATCAACCCTACTCTACAAAGTTCTCCTCTAAACCCTATCTCCCAACACCACGTCTAAACGACCCTTAAACACATCCAGGGATAGTGACTCAACCACCTCCCTGGGCAGCCTATTCCAGTGTCTGAAATATATATAGCACATGTGAATTATACTTACAATTATATTTTAATATGTATTGAATACCATTGTAGCAAGAGGAGGGCCAGAATTGCAACATCTCTGCTATTCCATTAAGAAAATATTTTCTGCAATGACAACATAATAAAATAGTTCTATGTTCTTTCTGAGGAACACTGGATGCATAGTAGTCAGGAAACTTGTTGTAGGTACCTTATCACGAAACTGGTGTAAATAAACATTTACTAAGCAATTGAATGGTTTACTCCTATTTCCAGTAGCACTTAATACAATTGCTGTGGTATAAAGCTCAAGCAGATGGGTTTCTATTTCCAACTCTAGGTGTTCTATGTTTTATAGACTTAATCAACATAGGCTCTTTTTCTGTCTATCTGCTAGTGCTGTCTGGAAATTTCCCTTTAGTTTATTTTTCATTAGAAAATCTAACTTCTACAAATACCAAATTTTTCCAGGAAAATAAATTATTTTGAAATCAGAAAAATACAGAAATTAATTACTTTATTATAATCACTTTATCTATTATATTATATCTATATTATATTATACATATAATATATTACATATATTATATATATATTATATCTATTATCTATTATATTTATTACTTTATCTATAATCACTTTAAACCAAGTAAAAATACTGAGTATTGTTTAAATCCTTGTGTTTTTCTATTTTCATGTTATGAAATGAAATGACTATAGCCTGCTATTAAATCCATTGGGTTCACAGGATATGAAAAAACCTGGGGTACTGAATGCCATCCTTGCCTCTCTTTACTTGCAAGACTTTCAGAACTGTCAGGCCCTAGAGATGAAGAAGATGCTTGAAAACTCAAAGAAAACAAATGTCACTCATATCTTTTTGTGAGAACTGATAACATTTAGTTCACTTTATTCTAATCTTTAATTTCCCACACCTGTTTAAAACTGATGAAGAAGTTATTTATTACTTCTTTTTTTAGTAGTTATTTAGCTTTAACAGTACTTTTAAGATATTTATTTTGAGTGCAGTTGTTATCACTGAGTTAATATCTACCAAAACAATTTCTTAAAAAGTGAGCTTATGACTTTGAAAAGGCAGAGTTAAAATATTTCACCAAAGACTCAGATGAAAGTAGGGATCTAAAAAGATAATATTGCTATACATAATTAAAGGATATATTAAAAGAAAGAATTAAATGTCAAGTACATTTTATACAAATATGATTACTGTAAAACCTGTTGTGCAACTTAATTGTTTTGAGTTCTAAGGCCTATTCTATGACAAATACGTTTACTATCAAAAGAGATGTTTAAGTGCTCTATTCTTATGTGAGTACAATAGAGATTTTCCCAGGTTTTAATGTGTTTTCCCAGGCTTTCAATGTGTCTAGCATACATAATCCATTAAAAAAACCCCAAAAATTACATTAAAAAGAAGCGAACAAATAGGAGCATGATAATATAATACACATAAAACATTGTCATTGAAAATTGAAAACGGTTAGCTACATCTATAAAGTTTACAAATTGCCTTATTTTGTCAATATTTTCATAATGGAGATAGCTGTCTAGGATATTCAGTAAAAGAATGCCAAGTAATAGCAGCAAAATTCCATAAAAATATCCATGCTCTGTTCTATCAGAAATTCAATTCTAAGAATTACATGGTCACAAACAGGAGTCAGAAACAGTACAAGATGTCTGAGTGTAACAATAATTGCCCTGGGCACTATATGAAAAACACAGATTCTACATTTAGGAAGCATTAATTTTTTTTCCCATACAGATATTTCACTTACAGATTTGGAAAAGAATTTATGGGCAATATAGAGAGAAAGGTGACTGTTGATAACTGTACTAATTATGACTTCATAGTATAAGTAAAAAATATATTTATTTTTATAAACATGAAGACATCATAATTTAAGACTGCTTTTGGAAAAATTTAAACCTGACATATAGCATTTTCTACTACTATTTTTTTTTCTTTTTATTCATTTTCTTCCTTATAACCACCGAACGCATGATATTCATCCTTACTCTTCATAATAGCATCTGTTAAAATCTTTTATAGTCGTCTGTAATTTCTGGTATTGATTTTTGTTGTATGTCCATAAACTAAGATAACATAAATATACTTTAATATTGCCTAAGTCCGTTGCATATGTTCATTTTGATGCAAAATTAAAGAAACACAAATAAGTCAAACCAAACAAAAATAAAACAAACCAAAAAACAATTGTATCAAATTATTCTATTTCGTATATTCATAACGTATTTTCAGTTATTTATGAAAAAATGCTTAAAAGCACATGAGTTTTTATGTTTGAGGCATTGATTCTTCTTAGAACAAAACTGCAAGATGTATGCAAGAAGTATGCAAAGGTTCAGAAATGTTGTAACAAGATATTAGCATGCATAATCTAAATATTTTTTCTAGTTTATGAATTTGGATGATTCCAAGTAGGTGATGTATTAGTCAGTTTGTCCCAGAGTGTGCTAAACTAAAAATTCAAAATGAATGAGAAGGGGGCTTAATATTTAGACTTTTCTCTGAAGTCAACAAATGCTCTTTAGCAGCACCAAAAAAAACATATGGTTCAAATACATGGTGAATAGACTTTCAATCTTCTTCTATAGAATGTTCTATATTACCTAGAATATGTTTCCCTTAATAAAATTATTTCAGTTTATGTATTCCAATTGGAAATTGAAAGTGGAAAGAAAAATTCTTACTTAGGCATCTATTTTAATCACTTTTAACCCATAAAAACGGTGTGATCTTATGAGTAGTGCATTTTTTCCTCTGAAATTATAACAATGTAACAAATATTAGAGATTATATTAAAAACATCCTGGATATTTTACACATTGCCTCTAGATATACAATTTAGCAGTGTAGAGAATTGGAAATCAGACCTGTAAGTCTGATTTTGGACAAGGGAAAATGGTAACAGGTCATCAGGTTTTCAGAAAGCCAACAGGGAAAAATTATTTCTAAGATAGCTTGACAAAAATACATACTTAAAGGCATAGAACATACGAGTGTTTGACCATCATGCAAATTGGTTATGGGAATTGTACTCTAGAGACCTGAGAATGCTTTAGGTATTTTTAGGAACTATATTTGGTTAGTAAGCTCAGGAGTCCATTGTTTATTCATCTATATGGAGAAATATGTTACCAGACACTGATATCAAATTAGATAAATAAGGAGGCATAGCCTTCCCTTCCCTATTCTCTCTTTGACCATCCTTTGCTCAAGTCTGTTGCTGCACTGACAGCAGTTTCTTGACTCAGCTTTCCTGTCCCGTGGGAGGAAGGCAGTGAGTTAAAAGTGGGATAGATTGTGTGTAATGTTACTTGGCTGTGTCTGTATTATCAGCTTCCTGGGAAACTGCCTGCAATGGCAAATCTGAGGGGGCAGCATTTCTTTCACTTCGCTTTTGATTGGTTTGCATGGCTTGCTATATGAATTGGAAGTGTAGTGAAAATGTTTATCGCCTGGGGCAGGAAAATAATTAGGACTTGTTCTGGCTGGATGCCTTGGCACATCAACAACAGTGACCATAGTTAAAAGAATGTTTGGCAAGGCTTTTGCTGTTGGACTTTTGAAATATGTGAAAAAAACTCACAGCTGATGAGCCAGAAACAACTAGTAAGCTGTGAACATAAAAAAAAACCAAAACAGATTTTTCATAAAACACTAAGAGAAAAATAATTAATTTAGATAACTATAATTCAAGATAAAGTATGCTATTAAACTAATTTTTTTTTTGCACAGAAAAAAAGAATCTTATAAAGAAATATTTTAATGCTTCCACAGTGGCAGATTAAATATATACATTCTTGCTCTTATTCCACCTCACTTGGACTTCATTATTGACTTCCAATTTAAAAATATCTATAATTATTTCCCTAAATTTACATAAATTTATACATTTAGTCTAAACTAGTCAGCTACAGCACTTCTGCAGTTAATGAAGAAATATTTGGAGCACAAATTCTTCCACTTCTTTGAAATACTTAGAAGCCTTTAGACATGACTTTCTTTCCATTGATGAGACATTCCTGATGCGCCATACAGTATTACCATATCAGAACCATGATTCTGTATGACACGGTAAATATAACAATCAGTAACATCACTACTAGAATATCAACTGAAATATATTTTTGCCATGACATCTAGTGAATGAAGTACTAACTGCTCTCAGAGTCTTTCCCCAAATAGTTTAGGTGTCCACTCTTCTCCTGTTTTCACAACCCGCTCACTAGGACTACAGTCTCTACTTTAACAGCACAAATGAAGTAGGAATAGGCTTATCTTCCCTGTCTCTAGTATTGTTCCCTTTCCAAAATGTCAAAAGCAGCACTGTCACATAGGAAGTCAGCAACAGGCTGCTGAGGCACAGGTAATTAGTGAGGGGGTACAGCCATGTCTTTCAGTTCCAGAAATTCATCAGAAACCTTCACTGAAAGGTCACTGACACCACAATATTGGGACATACCAAATTCCTTTGTTAAGCATCCTTACCATAAATGATTGAAATTATATTGTCCATGTGAAGACTATGATGAATATATTATGAAGAAAGTATTAATGAAATTATGCACTTCCAGGTAGGTAAAAATAATTGCAGACGAGCTGCTGTGGTCGACAGCAGACAAAATTTATTGACAGTCAATGTATTTCTGAATCTTCTCCTAGAATATCAAAAAGCTCCAATAGCTAGTAACTACTGCAATAGAGCTTTAAAAGATGTCCTTGATGCAAGTGGCGACATTCTAGTAGATTTATTGGGGTTTTTTTCATTATCTCATCCACCATCCATGTCATTATTCACCAAGTACTAAATGAGCATGAATTATATTTTTCCAGTACCCTTTGGTATATTTGATATTGATATTTTGCAATTGTATAAATACCTACTAGTCATGTTTTAAGGGAACACTAAAAATCAATGCAGTGGAAAGATGATTATGCATAGAGGTTATTGATTACACAGTGCATGTATTCTGAATTTTTTTTTTTTCCAAATCTTACATTTAAGCTCCGTCCTCTCTGGAAAATTTTATATTTTGTTCCAAGAATATAAATATTATATATATTATAAATATATATATATATTTATGGAGTGTCCTATTTTTTCAGATCTTCTCAGAAGCTAGATTTTTTTGGGGTTTATTTCGTTCTGTAATGTGTATTCATAAAAAATACTGTTCATGTCAAGAGAGCTGAAAAGGTAAAGAACCAACAAGCTGGCTCAGCTGTTTTTATTCTTTTCAGTAATGCATCATGCTTCCCAGAGTGCCTCTGCAACCAGTGTCAATGTGTGGATAACAATTGTCTTATGATGCTAAAGGGCAGAAGTCCTCAGTGTGATATTTAAAAAGAACCAATTGTGTATTTAAAATTAAAATGTTTTCCAACCCTTCTGAACATTTATGTACACTATATGAAAACTGTAGTCTTGTTAACCTACCAAACCCATAATTAGCACATAAAAAAACCTTATTTTTTGTAGACACAGAAAAGCACATCTTATAAAGAAGGCTTGAAACTATTCAGTTTTCAATGTGTTTTCAGGCTCAGATTGATCCTTGACAGTTGTATTGTATAGTAGGCTCATAAATAATTTGAATAACTTGTGTCAAATTCATTAAAAATTAAGATAATGTGATGCTTTAGTATCTCCTCTTTCCTTTTATATTTTATTTTTGGGAGGGCAGATTTTTTTTTATTTACATGATAATTTCAACATAAAAGTAAATAAATTTAAGAAGAAAGATCCCCTCTGAGATTAAAAAAAAATAATACTTGTCTTGTATGCATTCCTTCAAGTCATGCCCAGGACTAATTTTCTCATATTCAGTGTTTGCATCAACTGTATTAAAGCTCATATGATGATTTTGCTAGGTAGCTGATTTTTTAAAAATTAAGCTTTTGGGTTTTTTTTATGATTTATTCATGCTTTCCTGTAAAGAATTTGATACTTTCCTAACTCATATATGATTGTCAGCTGGATTATATTTTAAAACCAGTTGCTGGTATCTAGCTGCTTTTTTTTTTTTTTTCCTTTAAGGTAGACTCTGAATTTACAGCTAAATATCTCTTGACAGGGTGCTAATCTGAAGATATAGTTCCATGTTACCCCTATCTTCTTGCTCTCACGTGGTAGACAGAGGGGAAAACGAACTACAAAAAGATCCTGCAGGAACTGGAACATGTAAGAGATTTGCCTTAATGAAACCACAAAGGTCAGAGAACATATGTTTTAGATCATTAGCTCGCAGCGGCCTATGACATTTTTTCAATATACTGAATAATGGTTGGTCTGACCTCTTTCAAGTCTGATCAGTACATGTCACAGAACCGTAGAATCATAGAATCATGGAATGGTTTGCATGGTTAAAGGTTGTGACCTCCTTTAAAGATCTCCTAGTCCCTGCATTAGGCAGGGATCATCCTCAACTAGATCAGGTTGCTCAGAGCCTTGTGAAGCCTCACCTTGAATATCTCCAGAGATGAGGCCTCAACCACCTGGCAATCTGTTCCTCTTTTCCTAATATCCAATCTGAATCTACTCTTCCCTAATTTAAAACCGTTACTCCTCATCCTATCACTACAGGCCTTTGCACACAGTCCATCTTCAGCCTTCCTCCTGTAGGACCCCTTCAGATACTGGAAGGTTGATATTAGGTCTCCCCGGAGCCTTCTTTTCTCCAGATTGAACAACCCCAGCTCCTTCAGCCTGTCTTCATACAAGAGGTGTTCCAGCCCCCTGATAATTTTCGTGGCCCTCATCTGGACCGGCTCAATCAGATCCATGTCATTCCTGTGTAGAGGAGGCTGAATTACTAGTCCGAATTAGAGCTAACAAATATCTCCAAGAACCCGAACATAAATTTGAGTGCTTTGCTCACTTGTAGTGTATTTAAGCATTTATTGATTGCTCAGTCCATTAGAAAGAAAATAACAATGTAAGTTTATACTTGCTCTTACATAGGACTTCATGCAAATATAGAGCAATAAGGCTTCTGTAATAGATGAAACTCAGAATAATCATAAATAAATGGAGTAAAAGGATAGACTTTAAAGTAAGAGTATTTCTCATACACTTCCCTTTTAAGCTATACGGCCTTAAAATGACCAAGTCTTTAGCTGTCACCTAAGAAAGCAGATTTACAACCAGCTAAGATCTTTGGTTCATTCCTTATTTTTATAATGTTCCCTGATACATGTTTAGGTACCCGTCTTCTCTTTTTGACTTCTGAGAGTAAGATTAAAAGTACAAAAGCAGGCTTTCAGAAATACCCCACAGACTTTATACTTACTTTTATTTCCTTCACGTGTTAGAGAGATATTCAACCCTTTTTTTCTTTTGAGATTGACAGTGATATCAGTGAGAAGGATGTGCTTTGCTTAAGTATGAAACCTCGAATAGTCTTTCTACTTCAAAAAATGGTCATGTCTCTGAAGATGTAAGGAATCAATTATTTGGATCAATACTATGGTTTTGGTATTCTTCTGGAAAAATCCAACATTTTTAGAGAGAGTTATTTTAACACAAATAAAAATGGAACATACCATATGATATCTGAAATTAGTTGATTTGCTCTCCTTAAATCAAACTTAAAACTCATGTGTGGTAAACATATCCATTTAAGGCTGAAAAGGTTAGTCCTAAATTATTTTATTGAGACATCTGTTAAAATCTTGTTGAATGATAGTCTATCTGAGAATAAAAGAAATGCTTCAGCTGAGGAGATTCTTATCTGTTATTTTAAGTACCAAAGGCTTAACTTATTCTGAAACAAATGGTTGAGTGTGTTTGTGCAGAGCAATTGGAAATGACCCAAAAATTAGTTAAAATCAGGAGAAAGTAAATATTTGTACCATAGACAGCAACTGCAATACATTCTTTCCCACATAACTTATTATAAAATCTTCACCTAGAACCAAAGATAAAAAAAATTAAAGAGGAGGGGGAAAAAAAGAATCTCTCATCGCTGCAAAGATAGAACTGGATAATGGTGTCACAGAGGACATGAAAAAGTTCGAATGGGCATTAGAGCCCAGGGGGACCAGAAACAGGGATTATGATCAGCTCATAGCACTTCATCCCTGCTGCTCCTTCTCTTCCTGCTATTCCTGTGCTCCAGCATTGGGTCTGTCCCATGGGACATAGTCCTTCATGAGCTTCTCCAGCATGTGTTCTTCCCACAGGCTGCAGTTCTTCAAGAACCAGTGCAGCATGGATCTCTTCCACCAGGCACAGGATTTTAGGAAATGACTGCTACAGCATGAGTTTTTTGCTAACTTGGTAATTAACAGAAAGAAGATTGTATCTCTAGACAATGGATAATATATTAATAAAATAGATACCTAAAATGGAAGGTATTAAATAATTTTTGAAACTTCCTGTCTTTTTTTCTGAAAGAGACCAGATGATTAGCAAGGAATTGATACAACATCTAGAAAGTCAAAGTAAGGATAAAGATATGTACCAAGATTGGTTTAGTTAATATTGTTTCCAGAAGGTACTTTCTGCAAAATTATATTCATGTATGATCAAAGATTTTTATTCCTGTGGTCCATTAGCACTGACAGATGAAGACTAACCACTGACATACCCAGCAAGTGAGTTTATAAACCTGCAGTAACTCCCAGTTTGTTGTTTCACCTGAAGATTTCCTTGCATTGCTTTTTAAATTTCCAACATGAACAGCTTTCTACCATAATTCAACAATGTTATTCTGTAAAACGTGATCCATTTGCCAGCTCTTTGAGATGTAAGGAAGACTCATTGTTATGAAGTAAATGAAGAGTGTATACCTCACATATCTACTTTGGACTAGAAGATTCCAACACTGTATTTGTAGTCTTTTTATGTATATTGATGCTGAAGTGTCATTAGTAGGCCCTGATACTTCTAGATTTGGCAGTATATCCAACGGCAGTAAGGCTATTCCATAGAAAAAGCCTATGAAGATCTACCCAAGTGTTCACATATTAGCAGCATTAGTATATTGTTTTGTAAAACTGTTTAGAGAACTTGTTTCTGTCTTTACATTTAGCAAAATGCCCAAAATTAAATGTATTATTCTGTACATTATTTTTATTCCTACTTTATATAAATTATTTCTTCTCAGAGTAAGATAAAGTAGGTGATTGAGAGCTGATGATGCATTTATGTTTTGTCCTAAGGTATTATTCAGTGAATAAAAAAAGCTAGGTCATTGCAACTAAACCCTAAAAATTTAAAAAAAAAAAAAAATTAGAATATTTATGTAATGGAATAAAGTCTCCTTGCCACCAGACATTTTGGTAACTGGGACACACCTGATATTTAATGGACTTAAAGTGGTGTCAGACTGCTTAGTCACAGAATATGAAAAAAAATCCAATTATCTTTTAAATCTCTTTGTTCCTATCTAGAGACTTATCTTTTAAATTCTTTTGGTACTATTTTCTATTTGAAATCCAGCTTCGTTTAGGTATCAGATACATTTCTCTTCTTTCTGACTATTTCCTTTTCTGCAGCTGTGGCAGCTTAGCAGCTTAGAGAAAGTTCTTTCTGTGGCATCTGATCAGCAATACAATAATGGAGCTTATACTACAAAAAAATTATAGAAATGGAAAAGAGAGGAAGGCCTTTAACTCCTCTCTCCTTCAGATCACCGCTAAGCTTTTTTCCTCTCAGAGCCTTGAGGAGTGCTCTTTCAAAACTAAATTTGACAGTCTTCCACTTGGGTTGCTTCTATTCTTGAGAACAAAAGCTGTAGGATAACTTTAGTACTCCCTTCACAAACTAAATTGCTTGCTAAATTGCTTTCTAGGCATCAAGTCAAAATTCTTTTAAATCTGAATTATGTGTTGAAAAGAAGCTTCCCTGAAAGTCATCTGAGTGATGCAAGAGAATTCTCACAAAAGAAGCAAATACAAGAGAGTGATGTATCCCTGAGGATTTAGCAGTCTCATTTCTCCCAGTCAGGAGCAAATCTTTCTACTTCTGCAATAATAGATCACCACATTTAGGAGTGTTCACTAGCTCAGCAACAAAAAATAGTTCTTATTGCTAGTCTAACGAAAATATTTCCTGTTTATGAATTTGCATATGATAACTCACATTTACCAAAATGCCTAAATCTAATTTACATAATGAATTAATAGGCTATTTGTGCCTCTTTACCAAATACTTAATTAACTCTTATCATCTCATGGTTGCATAATGTAACAGTTCTCATCTAGCATTAGAAAAACAACATTCATAGTTTATTTTGTGCATGAAAAATACAGGATTTATTTGCAGAACATTGACAGTTAAAGAATTTTATTATACACTGGATTCCTTGCACTGTGGATTCTCAAGCATCCAACTTTAAAGATAGATCTACAGGTGTTAAATAGAACAATAGAAGAAATTTGGAAGTGGCTTTCAAATCAGACAAGTTGTCCTGGTTTGAGACAAGACAAACCCAATTTTCTTTTAAGAAATTTTATTTTTCTATTAGATCTCTTCTAAGTAGCTGTAGGTGCTGACATTAATGGCATGTTTCTCAGTCATTTTCTGCTTTTAGGACTGATAAAGTTTATAGTTACAGATAGGAAATGGTATGCAGAACTAATACCACTGCTCAGTTCTGACAAACATCTTATGCTCCAGAAAGAAAAAGGAAGTAAAAAGGACACACTTGTGACCCACGTTTAGGAAGGTACTACCACAAGTTAATAGTTCTGCTGTGCTCACATGTGCATTCTGGTTTGTGGAAATTGTCAAGTGCAACAGGACTCACACTGTGCTAGCAAGAGACTCAGCCAATGGCACATTGTCACAAAGCTCTAAACTTCTTGTTGTTGTCCTCCATAATTTTTTAGAATAAAACTTCAATGTCAAGATGGGGTTGGTCTGGGCTTTGAGCAACCTGGTCTAGTGGAAGGCCTCCCAGCCTATCTGACCCTTCTGACCCATACCAATCTATAATTCCATGATGAATGCTTCCTCCATCTAGGTTTTGACTGTACAAAAAATAGGATAGCACTGAACTTTTAGTTTTTGTCTTTATGAAGGTTTCCTTTTTAATCCCATTCTGAGCCACCTGAATACAGCTGTACCTTTCATATATTTAAGTTTCACTGTAACATGAAAACATATTTACCCATGTCCTGAAAGGATTAATATGTTTTAGGAGAATTAGATGTCTAAATGGAAACACTGGCGGTCAGCTACAATGTGCTACAATTTACAAAAAATAATTTTCTAATACTAATACCAACAATAACCATAAATCAATAACCTTATTGTAAGTTATCATTTGGGGGGGACCATAATACCATTTTTCATAAGAAAACTAAACAATAATATTGTATTCGTTCAATTCTATTTGAGGTAATATTTTCCAATAATTAATCCCATGAGTTTCATTTTATTCAGAAGCTTAAAGTATAGTATTCACTGAATTTCCCATCCTCAGATTCTAAAGTATGAGTTTCATGAAAGAATATAACTAAACCTTAATATTTGTAGAACTCTCCCTTCAACTCTACAAGTCTAGTAATTAGATTTTTTTTTCCTATCTAGGGGAAGACTTGTAAAAAATTGAAATGCATGAAATCAGTTTAAGACCTCTTAAATGTATTCTCTATGAATACACTTCATCTTTAAGTCATACGTTTCCAGAATTTTAATGGAAACTACAATCACACAGAATGATGGAAGGATAATCTTACAATCCCAAGTAAAATTCCATGGTGGTACTTCTGATCTCTTGACAGTTTTTTGGATTAGAGATGCATAGACTTTAGAACTGCTTTGGACCTATTGGTCAAGATTAAGTGCAAACACTTGCAAATATTATTTAAGAGGACAAGCAATTTGTGACCCATTCTTCTTCTTTTTTTTTTTTTTCCTAATATAAACCTATTTTCTTTTAAATCTAATATTCCAGTTGTAAGATACTAAAGAGTATGAAGATCAAATTTCATTTTTACCTTGTAACTTTCAAATCCACAATTCTGTTCTTCTTATTCCTATATGGAGAGATCATTCATCAACTTCTACTGTAGCTTATTCACGCTAACAACAAAGAGCACAATAACAGAACATAGTCCATCATGGTTGGCTAGAATTCTTCTCCCTGCTATAAAGCCATTCATACATATTTAACTGCTGGATTATAGAACTTATCCAGAAATAATTCATAGTGGAAAAGTATTTTAGTCCTGAAGGTTTATGCATTCTATAACTTCAGGATGATGCAGAATAAGCACTGGAAAAGTGGAAGCAAAGTAAAAAGATATTTTTTTGCATGATGTTTTGTCTTAAACATTGGTCCAGTCTTGCCCACAAAGTACTCTGGAATCTCATTTATTTTATTCCACTCCAACTCACAATGTCTCTTGTAGCCTAGACCTTGAGCATGTGTACATTATGCCTATACTCATCATCTTCCAAGTTGCTATAATGGATATAGTCCAAGGATAAGTTGTGGTCAGAGTGTTTTATATTTGTTGAAGATGTCACCTTTATCACTGTGAAGTTAGCAAACAAAGGGAAAAATATGAACGGTGCCTCTGAGGAACACTGCCTCAAATTGGAAATTAGGACCTTTTGATAAAGCTACATTAGCTGAAATAAATGAAAAGTTAGAAAAATGAAATATTTCCTGGAATACAGGAAAAAACATCACCATCAAACAATGCTAACATTGCCATGTAATTCAGAAATCAGTCACATCAGCCACAGAGCCACCATCTTAGGAACTTTTACATTGCTATAAAATTATCAGTGCATGTTGGGTTTTCATTTTCAGTTTCAAATTAAATTAGTGAACAGTTATGAAGACAAAGTCTTTCTTAAAGTTACTTTCCTTCATAGTAAGCAACATCAAGCAACCCAAAGAGAAGCAGGTGGTCTGCATGGTTTTCGGGAGGAGGAGGTGAGCCATGTTATGAAAACACATAATATCTGCTAGAAAATACACTTTATGTTACACTGACAAGGGATTTCTGATGTGATCAAAGAAAAGCAAAGTGTAATCAATGCCATTGTAAAACTGACAATTTACATTGATATGTCAAAACAAGTTCTCAACAGAATAATGAGTCATATTCATGTCAATAACTCCTTCTTTCCTTTCATGTAATTCCTCAACTACACAAGGAAACTGCATTAAAAAAAACCCAATGATATTCTAGTTTCATCTCATATTATGCAATACAGAATAGAGGTACATAAATTAATCACTAAACTTATTGTTGAAGAATACATTATGAACAGGGTGTATCTTACTTAAAATCATGCACATCTGATATGTATGATCATCATTCTTTTAACATAATTCAGTAGTCAGAATTTTTATTTGTCAAGATTAATAGCTGCTCTTGAGCTACATTATTGAACCACAATACTGAATACTGCTACATTTGAAATACAGTAGACTGTGGATCAAAGTGAAAAGAAATAGGTCATGTCAAAGTCTTAAGCTGGCAGCCAAGTTTTAAATGACTGATAAAAAACAGACAGATGAAATATAAGCCATGAGGGGTGCTTGGAAAAACAATGGGTGCTATGGAAAACTTTAAGGTAGTTTTTAGCAGTTTTTGATATGAAGTGGAAAAGAAATAAAATTTAATGATGTTACTACGCCATTTTGTAGCTTAGTTTTCTGTTCCAAATCAAGATACAGCAAATGTTACAATGTCTGGGTAGAAGCTTTATTTAGTATTGCAATAAACACCAGTGTGTCACATTTCTATACATGAAGAAATAGGAATTTTGGATACATAAAAACACAGAACTTCAATTTAATTTTGTTTTCCACCTCAGTATGTGTGCTTGAGTCCCTATAGTGACTCCAGCTGTGCACAGAAAAGAATATAAATTTTTAGACCCAGATTTAGACCCAAATGAAAAGGTCAAGAATATTTTATGCAGAAAATAAATGTCAAGAAACATGAATTTCAAAATGGTCCTTTTCCATTTGTTCATCTCACTTATCAGAAGTATTTTCGAATTAATACTATTTTACATTTTTAAATGTACTGAGTTTTTCTTATATCCAGCGCTGTCAGAATATTTTCACAATGTCACCCCAATTTAAAAGTAAATACTGTAAAATTGAGTTTAACTATATAAGAGTGAGAGAGATCAAGATGTTTTTTCATTGTTTTATCCCCTCTCTACCATGATATGTGTATCTGCCAGCCACTTAAAATGGAGACCACTCTGTTTCTGAGGATTCTCTTTCGGAAGCCTGTTTCTGAAGATGAAAGGTAAGGATACCGATTTGTATATGGGAAATTTCCAAGACTGTCTCTGGAATGATAAGTATGGGTGGGATTTATTTATTATAACAGTTCACAGGTGGAAAAAATTAACAGGATGCTGGAGGTAGAAGAAAAAACACATTTAGAGAATACGAACTAGGGAGTGCTAATGAAAAAATGGGACAAGAGCAGGACTGTGATCATCTTGAGGTATTCCTAATGGAAAGGGGCTCTCTGAAAGTGCCCAGGAAGTTTTTCAACCTTATTTTATGAGAAAATTAAAGCATCTTTTCATCATATTTCCCACACATGTTCTTGTGAATGGACAGATTGGCTTGGGCCTGATGGAAGTTTTGCACTTTGTACAGTGTGAGGACATATAGTAAAAGGTTGATGTGAGAACATTCCTTAAATCTCTGGAACATGGCTGCTTGTGATCAAACAAAACACATAGTGACCTTGCTGGTGACCTTGCATAGGGCTGTTGTAAGGAAAGTTAGGAGCCTCAGCAAGGCCTTACCCTTCTTTTCCTTAGGAACTCCTTCTAAGCAAAGACTATAACCCTGCCCGATCTCCAATTTAGGGGTGCTGCAGTCATGTCTGTGTCTACCCACGTATTTCTTTGCTTTGCACAATGACACATGGTCGTGAATTCTCACCAAAAATGTGCCCCATGCCCTGGCCTGGGAGCTGCTCCCAGTTTCATCCCTGTGACTACCCTGTCCACTTGCTGGGAGCACCTGACCCAACATTGTCCCGAGGAAGTCGAATGAGCAGCTGGTGTGTTAGAATGGAAAAATGTTATCTAGCTCAACAGGGTAATCCCACAGAGCACCTGAGTATGAGAAGCTCTTGTTTTTCATGATATAATGAAATAATAGCAAATAATAACAAATAATAACACTGCTTAGCAGGTAACAATAGTGTTATTTTGATGTATTTTTCTTACAGTGAAACTAATTAAATAAACTAGTGGTCATAAAAAGTACTAATTGAGAGATGAATAAATGTGCTGACTAATTTATAAATCAGAAATCATGTTCTGAAATTCCTATTAGCTGATTTGCATAAATGAACTGGGATTGTGATGGCCTTGTAGCACTCTCCAGTACCCAGCTTCCAGAGACTAGCTAAAAAACTGTTGTTGGAAATATCAAGTGGCAGCTCAGCAACATCTTAGGAAAGACTCGTAGCTGCACTGCTGGCATTCATCAATCCTGCAGTGTGGAAGGCTGTGTACATGTCCATTTAAAGTCAGAGGAAAGAAACAGAAAATTTAAGGATGCAAGCCACCAGAGCTATTTCAGACATCTACCTTAGGCTGAGGTGATTCATGACCTCGAGCTGTCTCTCTTTCCACATCAATATAAGCACAGACAGCTTAAAGATCAGGTTCAATAGTCCTATTTCACATCTGTTTAACAGCACTTTCCTAAATTCCATGATAAATATTAATTTAAAAATTCTGCCGGCATTCTCCAGCCATGGCCTCTTTTGGTAATCAATTTGGAGGCAGCATTTAAGAAATTGCTGGACCTTCACAATTGGACACATCATTAAGAAAATAAGCTTAATTACCCAAAAAGTATATAAAAATTCAGAAATGGAGGATTTTTCTTTCAGAAGAACTCAGTATAACTAAGGATTTTCTGACTGAAAGCAGGGTGAAGGTGCAAATGCCAGCAAACTGTGAGAGGAGCTAGCACTGGGATTTATGAATACAAGTTCCTCATTGGGACTGCAGCCAGCCATTAGAGGTTTGCAGCTAGATGCTAGTTTTGAGGTAATTCTGAGCTGGCACAGGAATCTGGATTCAGCTCATGCTCCTCTGATAGCCTTTGGCAGTCAGAAGGCTGCCACCTAAAATTAATTTTTTATAGTTGAATGGTAATTGTCAGGGAAAACTTCAGAGCAGATCTTTCACAATCTCACATGGGACTCTGTAAAAAGGTTTTTAGGTGTTAGCAACCTAGTTATGGCTAGCAACTTGTTCTGCCTTTGCAGCAACCAGAAGGAAAGTGGCAGATTATATTCTCCAAACACTCCTTCTCAATTATGTCTGTGTGCTTGGCCAGGATATGGCTTTTGATAAATTCATTCTTCCAACTGTCAGGCAAAACACCTACATAAGCCCAAGTATTTCTGCTTTTCCTTGGAACCCAAGTTGTAGCAATTTTAATTTTTATTTTCTGTGACTAGTAGTATATAACAGACTGTTACATTGGAAATAAGTATAAAACCCTAATATGAATATGAATCCTTTATAGTATGTGGATCAGATATAACAGCAGAGAAGACTAATGATTATTTGTCAAATTTTTTTTTTTTGGTATCTACGTTATTCAGACTTTGCAAAGAACAAATCTCTGACAAGAGAATTAATAAATCTTGGGAGATAAAAGACAAAACTATTGACTGTCAAAGAACTATAGGGCATGGAAAGGAAACACCTGTCAAATTAATTGGTTGCAACTCTAATAACTAACATCTGTCTGCAGCTATTTGATCCATATGCAGTCCTGTTTCCTGATATATGCCAGAAGAATTGAAGATTTTTGGCTTTTTTCGGAGTCACTGAGATGGAAATGACAAGGACTTTCCAGTGTATGAAAAGTGAGATACTTTAACACAGCAATTTTAAATTAAACATTTTTAATATATCCATTTTAAATAAAGCAGTGCTTCCCTGTTCACTTCTACTACCTCAGGAGCCCCCTGGCTCACCTTAGTAAGATTTCAGCTGTGCTGTAGTGTATCTAGCATCTGTGCAAGCAAGAGGCTGAGAGCTCTGCTAGCACCCCATCCATCTCACCTTGGTGAGTAATCCCACAGCCTTTCACAGGGAAGCCTGATATTATCCCACTCTTCCTTCAAATCTAGTTTAGAGCTCTGTCATTGAGCCTCCCAAGCTCCTGAGCAGACTCTCTTCTCCATTTAATAAAGTTGAACCCCACCCTAACCCCAGCAAGCCTGGTGCTGTGTATCCCATTACTGAAAAACCCAAAATTGTGGTGGTGACACCAGCCTTGGGCCATGTATTAATAGACTGGCTCCATCTGTTTCTTCCGATGTCATTGCCAGCAAAAGGAAGGAGCAAAGGAAAGATAACCTGTGCCTCAACTTCCCTCATCAACTGTCCCAAGGCTCTGAAGTTTCTTTTGATCATATTTAGACTATGAATAAGAGCTTCATCACCACTGACATAGAAGATCATTAATGGTTAATAGTCTGACAGCAGCAGCATACTAAAAAGTTTCTTAGCAATGTTCTTAGTGATGTTCCTAGGAAAGCATCAGACTTCCCTAAGAGGATGGTGTATTCAGCTTATTGGACCCTCTGTACCCCACAGAAGGGAGCTGCCTACAATTGTTACCCTGCTTTTCTTCCCAGTGTCATGACTCAGTGGGTAGGCTTTTCTGACCTTGGAGACACCAAGATGGGCTGGAATTGACATCATCCATCAACTGGCCTTCCACATCCACAGCGTTATACCTGCTGTACAGAGGCACCTGGGAAGGTGAGGTGGGAAAGGAAAGGGTTCACCTGCAGCCCTGAGAAGGGACTTTCCTGCATTCACACAGTTAACAAAGAGGTATCATAGCATGCTTAAAATCACACATGGTTTCCCATTCAATTTTGTCTCTTTTTTCCTCCTCCTCCTCCTTCTTCTTCTTCTTGTTCTGCTTGTTCTGCTGCTTCTCCTTCATAAATTTTACTTTTTTTTGGCAGGGATGGTGAACTTAATGATCTGTTTGATGTGCAGAAGCTTCTCAAAATAGATACAGGTTATAGTAAACAAAGACAGATAAATATACTTCATAATTAAAAAGCTGATATTATAATGATTCCATTTTTTGTGACTGAATGTGTATATATATATACATGTATATAAACTGTGGTGGGAGCACTGTGGTGGGAAAATTCAAACCAAAATCTACTGAGTTCCTTAATTAATAACATCCTTTGTGCTAATAGTTAATTCTCATGTGTCATTAGTCATCGCTAATACATATAAAATGGTTTGTGTCTTACAATCAGATTCTAAACAAGCCATGTGGATGTAGTCCCATGGAGCTGGCTCCAGTAACTGGTGGCTAATAGTCAGCAAGTCCATGATGAACAGCTTGACAGTTCTTTGACAAAAGAAGTTAGAATCTAAATAAAATTAGAATCTAATCTCTGTTCTTTTTTTAATTTTTTTTTAATATTAATATTATTCTATCCCAGAAAAGACTGTTCTCATCTGCTCCTGAATGAGTGATCCTTCTTGTATAGCTGACTGGACATCCTGCCTGTATGCAGACCCTTTTGCTTATCTGTCTGGTAGCTTTTTGTTACTTCAGTATCTAGTCCATGTGACTCCAAATTGTTTTCTTTTTATTTTTTTCTTCTGTTTTGTGGTCACATTGGTTACATAATCACATAAAAGTCTTATACATTATGTTTGGTTCTGCTACCACAGTGTTATGAAGCATACAAGTGCTATTGTTAAATATATTATTTTAGTATACATCTGTTTGGTTTCAGGGAAAACTAATACTAATTTTATCCTGATTTATACATTTACAGTTGACAGGTGCTGCAAGTCTCAGCTTTGTCTTCATCACTGCCCACCATCACCAGATCTGCCCACCAGATGAGGTTGCAATAGGAGAGGTCCACCTGAGGAGGGAGCATCAGCAGGTTACTGTTTTCATTCAAGTTTGGTGCAGGTTTCCAGTGAGTTCTTACTTCAACATCGACCATTGCCCCACTCAGCTCTTCCCTGGTGAGTGATGGAAAAGAATGGAACAACTCCTCTGTGCTGGATCAGCAGCTGAACTGTCCTGAAGAGAAAATGTTTGTGCTTGGACCTCCATCACGACCATTTGGCTCACGGTAAGAATCTGAGCAGAAAGCATGGAATAACAAGCAGATATGGGATGAGCCAAATATCCAGCTTCCCTGCAGCCTGAGTGTTTGAAACAATCCCATTTCACTATACAAAAGCACACACTAGGGAGGTTTCAGTTTTCCCACGTAAAGTATATCCATTGCTTATGTTGTTAGGAGTTCTATCTCAGCATGCCAAATTCAGTGAAAAGTTCAACAATTTAATGTTAAATTTCAATTAAATAGGAATTCAGTATTGTATTTGGAGAAATATGGAGAAATTCCAGATTCTTTGGAATTAACATCAGACCATTAACATCTCTAAAATTTGGCTTTGTAGAGTTAGGTTTGGTTTTCGTTTGTCTGCTTGTGGGGTTTTTTTGTTGATGTTATTCTCTTTTTTTTTTTTTTAATCCCAGACACTATATAATTAAATAGAATTCTAATGGGATTTTCCATGGAAAAATGTATTATAATTTATTAGTGATTCACTAAGTATTAATATTTTTTTCAGCAAATACATTAGCAATGATTCATAGGAGTATAAGACTCTGGGGACTTCTAAGACCAATACATTTCTACAACTCTTTTCAAGTCTTCTCTTCAGCCTAAAAGAATGGAATAATGACCAAATAAAGGCAACAAATTAAGTTTTAAGGCTTACAATTTATTGCTTGTAATTAAATCAAATTTATGTTGAATCTTCTGAACACTTGGGTACCTAAATGTTTTCAGCTTCTGCCTTCATCTAACATACTTAAAAATGAAGGTGTACACAGAATCTTTATGTTTCTATTCTTGGATCAGAAAATCATAGAACCATAGGATGGTTTGGGTTGGAAGGGACTTTGGAGATCATCTAGTTCCATCCCTCCTATATGGGCAGGGACACTTCCCATTAGACCAGGTTGCCCAAAGCACCATTCAGCCTGGCCTTCCATGGAGGAGGCATCCACCTCTTCCCTGGGAAACCTGTGCCAGTGTCTCACCACACCCATGGTAAAGAATTTATTTCTAATATCTAACCCAAATCTACCCTCCTCCAGTTTGAAACAGAGCTGGACATCCCTCATCCTGTCTCTCCTAGAGTCTTCTTTTGTCTTCCTTAGATTTGAAATTTGTCCAGTATAAGGATTCCATAGACTTTTAAAGCTTAGTATTACTTTGGACTTTAAGGTTTAGTGTTACTAAAATAACCTGAATAAACCTAAATAAACTAATTTCTAGGATCACGATTTTTATCAGATGAGTGATATTTACAGAATTCCAATATCTGTGTCTTCAAAAAAGCAAGCAGCCCCCTCCAAATATATGTTGTTGAAATCTCTCAGGATAGGCAACAGTGCAGTCAGTCAAAAACTTATCTTTGAACAACTTGGGATCAGACCTGTACTTACCTACCTTAATTAAACTATTCTAATTGCAAAAGGTGCTATCAGCATTCTGAGCCTCCGAATCATGAAGTTGTTCTAGCAATGGCCATCCAGTCAGGCACGTGTAGCCTGGACTAAACTTCAGTCAGGGGAAATAGCTGTGTTGACATCTAAACAAATGATCTGTAACTACAGATCTAATACCCTAATAATTTTTAATTTACAATCCTAATAAGAACCCAAATCAGCATTTTGGTACTAAAGGCAGAATATAAGAATTATTTATGCAACTAGTTCACTTCGTAAAGTCAAAATCCAATGGTAAAATGTCAGACACCAGAAAACTAAAGCAATAAAGTAATAATAAAACTTATTCTCACTATCTCTTTTGCCTAAAGAGCAACTAAAAGTCAGTGAACATATGATCCAAGGATTAGGCAGGAGTATAAATAACAGGGGGGATATGTATTTATCCATGAAAATGGTTTAGTTTATCTTACTGAACTTGAATACTCTTTCAGAATAGCCACCTAAATTAAGTATCTCAACTTGATTTTAATATTCTTTACCTAGGATAATCTCATAAGGGTCTAACTACTATCTGCAAATGTATGTTATTTCCAATTAACTGCAGAGGGTACAGTGTAACCATCAACTTTTCAAATTGCCAGGATGAATCCAAGCCATAGAAGCGAGAAACTGTAGCTAAAAAACACAATTTTTTTTTCAGAGCCGGACACATAGATTTTGTGCCATGAACAGCCATGTTTATGATTAAGAAACTCTGCTTTCTTAATAATGAGTAGCTATTTCTGGAGAATCTCATGATACCAGCTGCATGCCTGTGCTAAAATTATTCCTCAGGCAGAGGATGAGCTTGTCTTTTTCCACATGAACTGAAACACCAGATGTATCCAATGGCAATTTCTGGATGCGTTCCTACATATCTGGTACAGTCAAGAAATACTTTTCTACTGGAGAACACTATAGCTCTCTTTAAGAGGACACAAAAAGTACCCAAAAATATGCTGAACAAGCCTTACAGATGTGGAGCTTGAGCTACAGGTACAGTGAAATCTGTAGAAATACAGAAATCATATTCTGTGCTGTATTAATGATGGGCATAGAAAATAAGTAAATCTCTGTTACATGTCTTATTCACAGAATCACTCAGAACAGTCACAGTTGGAAAAGACTTCTAAGATCTCTGTGTCAATATCTTCCTCCCTGTCCCCAAAATAAAATAGAAGTGTATATATATATATATATATATATGTATCACCTTCTAGACCATGGTTGCACACCCTTAAGTGTCTCATCTACAATGTTTTTAAACACTTCCAGGGATGTTAGTTCCACCACATAATTGCAGAATCATTATAGTTGGAAAAGGCCTCTAAGTTCATCGCATCCAACTGCATCACCCACTAGAGCATGTCCTGAAGTACCTCATCTACAGGCTTTGGGGTACTATTTTTTTTTATTTTTTTTTTTTTTTTTTTCCACACTGGCAAGCCTGCAGTCATCTGCAGCCTCCCCTGTTAACAAAGACTGCTGGTAGATGATGGCAAGAGGCTTAGTGAGCTCCTCTGCCAGCTCCCTCATTAGTCTCAGGTGGATCCCATCCAGACCCATAGACTTGTTGATGTCCAGGTCATTAACTACTTCCTCCTGTATTATGGGGGGGTTGTGCTTTTCTTCATCCTCATCTTCCAGCTCAGAGGGCCGAATACCCTGGTAGTGGCTGGTTTGACTAATGAAGACAGAGGCAAATAAGGCATTAAGTATTTCAGTCTTTTCCTCATCCTTGGTTGAAATTCGCCCTTCATCCAATAAAGGATGGAGAATCTCCCTCTCTTTTTGTTAATGATGTCAATAAAGGACAATCAGTAGCCAGATTGAGTTTCACCTGGGTTTTTGCCCTCCTAATTTTTTCTCTACATGACCCGGCTAGATCCCTGTACGCATCCTGAGATGCCTTCCCCTTTTCCAGAGGTGGTAAACTCTCCTTTTTACCCTGTACCAGCAAAAGCTCCCTGTTCAGTCAAGCTGGTTTTCTTCCCTGACATTTTGTCTTATGACACATGAGGACAGACCACTACTGCACTTTTAAGGTTTTATTTTTTGACAGTGTCCATCCTTCCTGGACCCCTTTGCCTTTTAGGACTGCCTCCCAAGGCACTGTCTCAACCAATGTCCAAAACAGGCCAAAGTCTGCCCTCCAGAAACCTCAGGTAGAGATTTTGCTAACCCCCCTTCTTACTTTACCTAAGATTGAAAACTTGACCATTTCATGGTCACTAAACCCAATATGGCCCCTGACCACTACATTGCTGCCAGTCCTTCCCTGTTTGTGAACAGGAGATTTAGTGAGGCACCTCCTCTGGTAGGCTCTCTTACCAACTGTATCAAGAAGTTATCTTCCATACACACAAGGAACTTCGTAGACTGTCTTCTTTCTGCTACATTATATGTTATACTTCCAGAAGACATGTGGAACATTGAAGTCCCTACTAAGTAACAGAAAGTCTGGACCTGCTCTTTGCTGCTTGTAGATTTAATTCCTGTATTACGGAAAGAGATTTTTTTTTCTGGATTATTTTTCTGTTGTGACATATTTTGAGTTTATTTCTGAATTTCTCATATCTACAAGGATGAGGCATGTCATAATCCCAGAAAGATTCACAAACCAAAGATTATGAGACTATATCATGCCAACTTGGACCCTTACAGGTCTCTCATTCTATAAGTAAATATTCTGTCCAGGAAGCTACTTCATAAAACAAGCAGGAGTCTATGATTAGTCATAATCCTTACTCAGTATGTGTGCATAATGGGAGATCAACTAGATGTTGAATCACTGAAACTCAGTTCAATTTGAGAGAGAAAAAGAATTTGAAATATTTAAAACATGCAAGTTCTGCACAGGTACAGAAGCATAGGTCTTGATCCTGGAGGAATTCAGAGTCAAGTGATGCTTGTTTTCACACACATTTTCTGGAACTTAATTCTCCAATTAAGTGTATGACTTCCACTTAATATATTTGAATTATGCCAGGAGAAATGCAAATAAAGACAAAAAACCTAGAACTTTGAACAAGAAAAAGTTTTCTTTGTAATGAAGAATATTTTTCTTCTTTTCTAATAGTATAAAGACTCCATAAGGATTTTGTCCTGTTTATAATTTATAGGACTAGTTGTAATAGACACAAAGTGATCTTTAATTTAACTTTTTATTTATATAAATAAAGCATTTTTGCACCTTTGACAGTTCATTTTGTGGTGTTTTCTTGTTTCGTTGTTTTTTGGTTTTCTTTTTTTTATTTGTTTTGGTTTTTAAGAAAATATTGTTTAAATTCTACATGAGGTGCAAGGAGTTCAAAATAGTTGAATAACAGTTGAATAAAATTAATTAATAATTGACTTTTGACTATTAAATATTGCATAATTTCACTGACATATTTTCAAATGTTTAACATGAGACCATTATATTTTTTTCCTTGTAGACAAACTTAGATTTCAATGAATGGTTTAAAGCTTCATCAACACAATTCTATGAGTTGAAGATGAGTTTACAAATATTTTAAAATATTTTAAATTCTTCTTGGCAAGCAGTCCCGTTACTTTAAATTAGCTTACAAATACCAGCTGAAACAGCTTTTACTATCTCTAACTAGTATTATAGTGTGATACCAAAGAAGCCTACTGAAAAGTAGTGGAAATCTAGGCAAAGTTCTTGAGGCTTAAGATACTTATAGCCCTGAAAATCAACATCACAATTATCTTACCTTTTTCATTTAAAGAATCACAGAAAGTCAGGGGTTGGAAGAGACCTTGAAAGATCATCTAGTCCAACCCACTGCCAGAGCACAGTCACCTACAGCAGGTCACATAGGTATGTGTCAAGATGGATTTTGAATGTCTTCAGAGAGGAAAGTCCATGACCTTCCTGGACAGCCTTTTCCAGTGCTCTGTCACCCTTACAGTGAAAAAGTTTTTCCTCATATTTATGTGGAACATCCTATACTCATTGATAATCAAACAAGGGTACTAAAATTGGTTTTCTTGATCTGAATACTGGACAGTAGAAAGGAAATTTCTGTACTAAGTAAAGAATAAAAAAAAGTGTTTATTTTAAATTAATTTATGTTTTATTTCTTAATATAGAGTCATACTGGCATTTGTTGCATTCTTCTCTACACATGGTTAGTGATAAAACAAATGTGAAACGCATGGTCTGCTGCTCAATGATCTTCAGAATTTTATGTCCTTTTTTATGTTGTTAGGTTTACTGATGGAATGGGAAAACTAAAAAGGTAGTAGCCCAAATTTAATTCCCAAATGGTGATTAGAACTGATCACTTTTTGATGTTGAAACACCACATGATGGAGAAAATAAATAGCATATAAAACTAACCAACCTTGTAGCTAAATTTTTCTTCTACTAGCATCTAGGCTGCACCTTGGTAATTATGGAAAGATTGTGAAGCGTGGTCTTATTATGAGTACACAGTAACACTGTTAACACAAAACAACACACAGTGCATGAAAATCCATTCTTGTAATCCAGGACTAAATATTGGTTCAAATAATAAACATAAATTCATTAACAGGGAAAAATGCACAATGTACTTCAGGCATGGTAGAACCCAGGCTTGTGATTGAAGCTGAGTACATTAATTTCTTTCCTGAAAGAGAATTTCTCCATGATTAAAAATTGTCAATAAGTATTATGGCTAGTTATAACCTGCCATCATAACATTTTAGAAACAAATTCCTGTGTATAGAAGATGTTGTATGTTTCAGCTAACATATCAGTGGATGGATTGCTTCTGTTTATGCTAGCTGTTGAAAATTTTTTAATGAAAAATAAGATGATACTGACACGGACATGCCTATGTGGCTAAAACCCTGACCTCATCCTAAATAATGTAGACTAAGAGGTAAGCAAATATATTTTTAGGGATCTTTCAGTTTTCTGTTGAAATTGATGTATTACATGAACACTAAGTGTCAGTAATTTAAAAACAAAATAAATCTGCGAGCTGGGTTTCATGTGAGTGATGAAAAATAAGCCTACTACAGACAAATCATAAATTGATGATTTCTTCTGAAAATTATTACATATCTTTGGAGGACTGTGAATTGCTTGATTAAAAAAAATGTTGCTTTTACTGTGAAATATTTAATCAGAATAAAACATATAAAACTGTATTATGTTACAGCAGTTCTTGGAACAAACTGCCAAGGATTCAAGGAGTGACACTTTGTCACTCACACAGTGATATAGTGAACATCACATTTCTTAAAAGCAGGCATTGTCCTTTCTAAGGTGCTTGGTGTTTCTCTCCCTGTGTCCCAGAAGCTCAGTTGGTTCAATGTGTCAAATCAGATACAGTAACAAAGTAACTCAGAGAAGCAGTGAGATAGAGAATTAACCGAAAAAAAAAAAAAAAACAACTCTGTGCAGATGACAGGTTTATAAAGAAAATACTGAAGGAGGCTTTAAATTCTAAGATGGCCTTCATCATAATGGCAGCATTATGAAATCAGCCATGTATTTTTCCTTTTAGATATATAAGGCATTTTTTTAACTCCTCCTTTTAACTTTTTTCCTTCCCCACTTGTGCCATCAGCTTGATATGTCTATATGTCTGCCCCTGTAAGATTTAAAATCTGATGCACTGAGTAGATCTATTATTACTATTACTGTACTTTACAAAGAAAACACTGGTGTACTCTTTTTTTTTTTTTTTTTTTAAGAAAAACCTCTGATTTTCAGACCTCAGTAGCAATCTTTCCATGTTATAAACCTTCTCAATATATTATTTCTGTTCCTCCTTTTATTCAGTAGCAGAACTTGGTTTTGCTAATCAAAGATATTTAACTTAGCATCTCTTCTGCATACATATAAATATACACATACATATTTTCACTCCCACACATTAAAAAACACCCATATGTTGTCTCTCTGTTTAGCTCCTTCTGAAATCAATAGTGAGACTTTGGACAGCATTAGCAGTTGGATGCAACCCCACTGATTGTCAGAAAGCGAGACTGAATGATATTAAATAGTTTAAATTGTATTCATTACTGCGAAAGGCTGACAGAGTGCTCGCTTCTGGTTTGTGTGGGGGCAAAATTCTGACTGGGTTTTTTTGTGTGTTTTTTTGGGTTTGGGTTTTTTTGTTTGGTTTTCTGTGTTTTTTTATTTTGTTTTTCCAGAAAGTACTTTATCTGTGTGTCCTGGCTGCAAAGAAGATAAGCTATATACTGGGCAGCTGTAAGAGTCACATTAATAGTCAGAGTTTGAAGGACATAATCCTTGCCCTCTATTCAGATCTGCTGAGACTACGTCTGAGGCACTGTGTCCCGTGCTGCACTTCCCAGTATGAGAGAGACGTGGACATACTGGTGAGAGTTCAGCAGAAGGCACCAAGTTGGTTAGGGGCCTGAAGCACGTAACACAGGAGAAGTGGCTGAGAGAACTGGAGCTGTCCAACCTGGGAATGAAAGAAGTTATGGGGAGAATTCATTGCTGTCTGCCCTGACCTAATGGGAGGGTGTAAAGAAGATGGAAGTCAGAGCCTTGTTGGAGGTGCAGAATCAATGACAAGAGATGAGACACAAGTAATAAAGTACATACAGTTTTCAAATAAAATAAATAAATAAAATAAATAAATAAAATACGTATTACACAAGGGCAATCTAATACTCACACTTAAACCCAGTTTCTCAGAAAGATTTTGAAAGTGGCATCCTTGGACATATCTATACTTAATGGACATATAATTGACCAGCCAAATCTGAGTTGGCCCTGCTCTGAGCAGAGGATTGGACAAGATGACCCTTGGATGTTCCTTCCAACTTATATTATACTGTGGCTCTGTGATTCCATTTGTTTGCCTTTCTGACCAGAGAAAATGTTCTTAGCAGAGTTCAGGGAACTGCAGGTAGTCTGTTGTTAAACATCACAGTATGACAATCTAGAGCTTCCCTTTGGTTCAAATCCAGATCCATACCTAGTATCTAATCTACCTCATTTGACAACTATCATTCTTTAAATTTATTGAGTATTGAAAATTTCTCCTTTGTCACCATTCTAGTGTTTAACAAATTCTGCTCATAACATCTGGCCAATTTCAAGATTATGGAGCTGTCTGGATACGAATCTGACTATGCCACATTCAGACACTGTATTTTTGTTTCGAAAACTTGCACAGTACTTGGAGTACTTCCTTTTTTTTTTTTTTTTTTTAGATTTACTGTAGACCTAACAAACAAACTAGGCAATAAAAGATGTTTTAAGACATGAAAAAGATTTTATGAACAAAGAAAGGACAGAAGGAAAATTGGAAATTGTAAATAACTGCCAAATAACTGAATGCAACCTTTATGACATCAATAATATTCTCCATGAGAAAAAAGTATATAAAATTTGGCCCGCTATTGCAGTGAAATTTCATAGTGTGCATTAGAACGCTGTGTAAATTACTGATTATTAAACTGCCACCCAGCTGAAATAACTCTGAATCGCACTAAACCATTTTCTTTAAAGTGCATTTGAAATTGATTGCGCAATTCAAAACGAACTTGTACAAACTTTGCAAATTTGTTACTTGTACAAAATTTATAAATGCTTCATTAATTTCAAATGAATGTCATGCAAATTAGAACAGTGAGAAGAAAAACACACTTTTTCATCGTGCATTCTCTTTGCTTTTAAACTTTCAGTTATTCATCTTATTATTTTACCCATTAACTATCCATTACTTATGATCCAACCATCCTGTTCAAGCAGGGCCACATATAACCAGATTTCCTGGATCACATAAAGATGGCTTTTTAATATCTCCAAAGATGGAAATTCCACATCTTGTCTGGGCAACCTGTGCCAGTGTTCAGTTCACAAAATAGACACTGCTGAGTCTAAAACACCTGTTTTACTACTGGCTACTTTGACAGATGAAACATTTGTATTTGCAATATCAAAACAGATAGCAGCTCACAATAGCTCCTATATAAAAAATACTGTAAACATTGCACTTTCCAGGTGTAATATATTTTCAGTTATCAGACAAAAATCACTTATTGTGTATATTAAGTAAATCACATCAGCTATTGCTAGCAGCCCATGTATACTAAATGTTGGTTACCTGTTTATAGTTCTTTTAGTAGAAAATATAGTTTTTGCTTGATATGAAAAACATTTGTTCATATAGCCAATGTAAGAGATGGTAACAGGGACAAAAATTAGATTTGATATTTAAGAAAGGTTAAGGAAAGTGCCGTAGAAAAACTAGTTCAAAGTTAGTCTCACTGGCAAAAGGAATTTATGAGATATGACACAATAGACAGAAAAAACGATAACTTGGATGGAAGAAAGCAATGATGAATAATTTCAGTGCTAAAACCATGAAGTCTGAATTCAATGAGGTAGTAAAGGAGAAACAATTTTGGTTTGGGCATGAAAATAATGAGTAAGGAACATGATCCTAAGCAAGGAAATTTGAATGGATATTAGGAATAAAAGAAATAAGATAAAATATTTTGGAATTATATCAGTACATGTCTATAATAATATAAATTTGATGCAGTGCTTTTTGTATTATTAAAGTAACACATTTCATAACTAAGAGATGGTACATTAAAAGAATCAGAGCAGAAGTGTATCACAGTAAGTTAAAGTACCCAAGAATTACAAATGAACAAAAGAAATAGCAGAAAGAAAATTCCTTATGCTGAAAAAAACATGAGGGATTATAAACTAACATTAGTAAGGTACAAAGAAAATGAAAACAAAAGTTTTCTGGAATTTTTCATAGTTTACTAAGAAGATATCTGTATCCACTGCTATAGAGAACAAATTGTGTGACTGTGGGTTTCAACAGAGATTACAAAGACAATTTAGTTCTAGGAACTTGGATCTCTTATGGCAACAGTCAGTATGGATGAGTTCTGCGTGGACAGTTTTGGTGTTCCTAATTCATACTTGCTATCAGCATTTCTACAAAATTGTCTGACCTGGAGTATCAACTTCATATGGTCATGAAACAAAAACATGAAGTAGACAGAGCATATTGAGGTCTTTCCTTTTCTACACTGAAAAGCATGCAGTTCAGTATTTTAGGAAATAGTAATTGTTATTAGGATAACAAGAGGGATACCTGTGCTTTATCTAAGATGTGACAAACAATGCAAGGATACTTGTCTGGAAAAGAATAATTCCTTTGGAAATTTTGAGGTCTTAAAAAAAAGTAACACAAAAAAAAAAAAAAATTAAGAAGAGATATAAAAAAAACCCAAAAAACAAAGCAGGTATGCAAATGTGGTTAGTAGTGCATAAAAAGAGGAAATAGCATTTTGAAGACAGATTTATTTAGATTTGAAAAGGCTGTAGATTACTGTACTCAGTCAACCTGAACAATTTGTCTGAAAGTTGATATTTGGTGGATAATAAAGCACTTGTTTATACAAGATAGTATATAATGATTCAACTACCTCTGTACATGTGCAAATGCTATTGACAGATTACTCATCTTACGCTTCTTCAGTACATTTAGAGAAATGTAGTCAAGTTAATGGACTACAACTGGAAAAATACGGTAATTAAGTCTCCAAAAACTGTCTTCCAGTTTTGGAGGAATTTTTCAGTTTAGAATTATGATTTGATCTAGGAAAGGTACAAGTTTAAATGAAGCTTCACCAAGAGAAAGGATGCAATTAGAAATTCAGGTTTATATTTGGTGAGGGAAAAATGTATTGAACATTAGAACAGGAAGATATACATCAAATCAAGGGGTAATGGGGAGTTGTGGAATGAATTACTCAAATTCAAATTAAATTTCAAATTCAAATTAAATTAATTCAAATTAGTTCAAATTAGTTCAATTAGTTCAAATTAAATTGGGATGTTTTTGTTGAAGGCCTCTACTTTGAAAAAGAAAAAAAAAACAACATGTTGCCATGGTGTTTCAGAGCAGCAGTCAAATTTGGTATGATCTTAGACAGATCTTATGGAAGAGATGTAGAAATTTCAAATATATTACCTACAGAGTTTGTTCATACAGAGTTTGTTCAGTCTAGAGTGGTATGATTTGGTATGCAATACGGATGTGACACTCACTGTGGAGACTGAGGGTGCTGGCAAGTTGAGTGGATATTAATTTCATATATATTGTATATATACAGGTAGTAAACACAAGCCTTAGATCCTCTCGGTGATGTTACATCAAATACCCTCAGAAAAATTAAGCCAAGATATTGTTATCACCTTCACTTTTGCTGGATTCTCTCAATCACCACAAGGTACCTGATACAGTCCATGCAAAAGGTAATGAGGCAAAGTTCAGATGTTACTGAAGCTCAGTAGTGTGGACTTACATAATACAAGCAAAGCGAAGAAGAAAAAAAGTCCTTAGGCACTCACTTTTCACTTTCACAGGATAAATCAAGATTAGTGTATTTTGTTGTGCATCCACTCTGTTCTTTTGCTCAATGTTGCTTAATTCTTATGTAGTCGTTGCCATACAAAATTGAACAAATCTTGTCAAATGTAACAGTACTGCTTTTACATTTATAGTAACATAAACTGTTACAGCTACTCGGTTTTGATATATGTCTTCAGACACCCCTGCAGACTTTTTCATGTTAGAAAGGTTTCATGTCTAGTAAAACTAAGGCTTAGTGAATATAAAAATGCCACCCAGTCCTAAAAAACAAGTTTGCGATTTGTAGTATATTTTGCCAATACTTCTCATAATATTACTTAAAAAAACCTTCTTTGTGTTGTATGGTTTTGTCAGGTTCTAAGGAAGGAAAAAAAAAAATCAAAAAACCCCATTCCTTCTAGATTTCAAAATCTGTTTGCTAAAGAAATGAGCAACTCGCAGGCCTCCAAATCTCTTTATAAATTATGCAAAATTTTTATTCTTTCTGCTGAACTTACTGAATGACATACATTGCTACAAGTATCTCATTTCTTATGCTTGCAGGTAAGTGAGCATAATGCTGAGTATGATCAAATTTGGTTCTTGTTTCTTATGTAATTCAAATTACAATTTAAAAACTTTCACTATAAACTTCACAAAAACCAGACTAACAAGAAGATTCACATCTTAGTCCATTATGCATATACTGAATTCCTTAGTATAAAAATATATGATTTTTTGGCATGAGTAGGTGGGGTTCTAGTGTACTACTGTGTCACAAAGCTCTTATTTTTTCACTGGGTAAAGAACAGAGCTAAAGCAGAACCTTTGAACATGCACACACACCTAGTGGGGTATAAGGCATAATTTCTTGCGATTCCTACAGAACTAGAGAAGTTCCATGGGTTTTGCATATTTTCTGCCCTTTTCAGTATGACTGGAAAGGAGATTACATTAAAAATAGAACAGAATGGATATGTTTAGCTCAGAAAAATACAGAGCATTTGTGGGATTTTTGTGACTTAAATGGTCTACATTTCTATTAAAAATGGGTTTAATTAAACTCAGGTTCTATATTTTATATTTGTAACCCAATCTTCCAAAAATGCTAAGGGATACAGCAAGGGAAATGAGTTTAGTTTAAACTTCAGTGAAAATTTAAATTATTGGTTTGACATTTAATAGCATTTAATTTCATACTCTGCACGGTAAAAAAATCAGACCAAGTGACAAAGTAAAAAGTACCCAGCTCCTTACATCTTCAAAGGAAGAAACTATGACAAGAAATATACTAAAGCAGAAAACAGTGATTTAATTAGCATACTAACAATTAGATTTGGACCCTATTATAAATAATACATTTTAAGAAATACATAATAATGACAGATTTTGTTGTTTGGTTTTTTTCCTAAATATGTCACTCATGTCAAATTGAAGCTCTGTCATTCAAAGAAAGCTTAGAATTATTTCATAAATGTGGTTCAATGCTAAATAGATATGATAGGAATCAGTGAGAAATCATCAGCCTGGATTTTACAAACAGTAGGTTATGCTAGAACAATATTTAGAGCAGCAGTACCAAGAGACAAAGTGTTTACATGGCACATGTGTGTTGGATGCCATGAGTTTTACCTGCTACCAGCTGTGTCTTAACTTGGGTTCTTCTAGCACTAAAAAAACAAGGTGAGGAGATATAAACTTAAATGAGAGATAATAGCACTGAAAGAAAAAACACTCACCCAAACAGAAATTTTGGAAAGATTGTTTTTAAAATAAAATTATTTAAAATTGTGTGTGAAGAGGAAAAAACAGAACATGAAAAGCTCTTCAAAGTGGGAAACCAAGAAGTAAATTAGGACTGCTATCCAAACTTGTGGCTGATTATAGCAGAAGAAATAGAGCAAGAAATGGAAATATGTGTAGTCAAAAGTGAAGTGTAGGAGAGCTAGAATGATGGAGATGTTGGCATGTGGGAAAAGGAAACCTCAATTTGCTGCTGAAAAGGGAAAAAGATTAAGGGTGTAAAGTAGCTGATTGAGATAAAAGGGAGAGAGAGGAGGAGGAAATTTGGCTATGAAGTTTAGACAGATTGGAAAAGTGGGAAACAAGGTGTAAAGAGTAGAGAGAGCTGGCATTTGCATTTGCACCTACAGTTGCAGATGTTGAGTGATAACTTCCCATGAAATTGCTTTGAAGACAAAGTCTTTTTAGAAAAAGAAATAATAACATGATTGTACAATTAATTCTTGTTCCTGTATCACATAACATGCTGCTTCAGAAATTCTTTTGTCATTTAATGGCATTCAAGACAATAACCTTTAAAAGTCTTACATAAATACAGCTAAATCTAGAAATCATTATTCACAGTAGGTCAAGAAAAAAATGGGCTTGAATATTGGAAGAACTTTGGCAATCAAAGGAACAGAAATATATAAAAGACTGTAGACTAGAATTAGACACCAAAGTTTTTATAAACTAAGAACTACATACAAAATCTAGTCAGAAGTCATACAATGGAACTTCTGAGTTTACATCTTCCTTAAGAATGTGATGCTAGGCTATCTTAGACACTACTAAGTCATTAATTCTCTTGCAAGGCTTTTAATGTAAGCAGTGAAATTCCAGAAGATTTTTGCCACATGAGTAGCAAGTCTGACAATGCCCCAATTAACAGACAGAAGCTCGGCTTGCCCATGACAAGACAGGAGTGCTCTTATGGCCTAAAGGACTTGATTACCTTAATTTTGGCCCTGCAAGTGGTAGTGTTGTTATCTAAAAGTCTTTTGCTCTATCGTAGGAACAATTTGATTACGATTCATTTGTGATAGTTCAGAAGATGTGAAATTGTGGATTTTTATTAATCAGCATGGATAAGAGCAGACTGAAAAACTAGACATGAAGAGGAAAAGTTTAGTCTATGCTTTCCCATTATGCAGAAATAAGGATAAAAATGCTCTGCCAGAATAGGAAAGGAAAGAGACAAAAGGACACAATGATGGCAGCAGTTTTGCCTCTGCTTTGGTTTTGGTTGCTTTGACTGCTTTTTTAAGCTGGTGAGTCTCACAGCGATTTCCAAGAGTTTCTCCTGTAGCTTACACAAAATCTGCTGGATGGATTGCTGCAGGGTTGAATTTTCCCTTTTTCCAAACGTGGGTATGGTATTTTCCTAGTTTTTTAGTTTTGCGGATGGTTTTAATATTTTTTATTATTATTTATTTGTGGGAAAGCTGTGTTAAACAGATAGGCTTTGCATTTTGGTCATGCAGGCTTAAAACTAAAGAACTACAGTCAAAACTGTTTAGTTATTTGTGTGTACCATAGTCTCAGATTATCTCTTGTGTCTAGATTATAATGCTGAGTATTAAGTAGCACCACATTTTGGACAGATACATGGTTTTGGAATTAAAATTGTCCCTGAAATCTGAGGTGTTATGTACAAAAACTTTAATATTGTTCTTTTTACTCCCTTTATGTTTTTTTCTTAGGTTCTGTCTAGTGAAATAACAGTAGTATAGATGGGGATGGAGAAGAGAGGTGTACATCACTGGGTTGGAGTCTGTATAATTGAAGTAGTCTTAAATCTCACATTAAAATATATTAGCCAACAGTGTCAGACTAGCAACAGAGTCTAAGCCCTAAAGTCTTGTGGTTAGACATAAACAATCTGTTTGCCGCTAGGTAATTAGACTTGCCCAATATTGAGCTCCTAAATTTTGTCGCAAAAACTGATCTATATGTTGGGTATTAATCAGATCACAGCTGGTTCATGGAATCTCTGCTATTGATCTGCGGAAACCTGTCTAGTTCAGTGGTGAGGATTTCTTCATAGCATACAGATTCAATAAAGATATAACTGAAATTGCTCTTCAGTTTATTTTTATGTCTAAACAACCACTGTAGTTGTCCCACCTGTGTTGTGTGATTGACAGAGGAGCTTACATAAAACAATACATCTTTTGTAATGTGTTATATTATCCTAGCAAAAAAGAAAGCTCCTGTGGGTGATGAACACAGATCTAATTCTTCCAAAAGAAAGTGACATGTTAAGTGATTTCCTTTGAGTAAGAATCTGGGATTCAGAGTATAGAGTAAATATGATTCAAGACGCCTGGACTGGATACTTTTACAATAAAAAGGCTCTAAATTCCTTTCTAAACTGTATACATTAATATTTTAGCTAGCAGAGCACAGATTAATTGCCAAGACTGGGTTATAGTTCCAGTAAATTTTAACTGGATGGACTCTCCTTTTAATTAATAAAAATCAACTGCTTTGGAAAAGAAGGCACTGGTATAGTAATTTTTTTTCCATTCTGATTTTTAAGCATTTTATATAAAAAAATTTGTTTTCAAAAGCAGGGACAGTGAGTCTACTGTAGCACTCTTTACTGATTTAAAGTGGTTTAAAACACACTAATGGAAGTTGCCCTATCTGGTGTTTCAAAATTCTGTAAATCTTGTTCCTGGGTTTCTACAGTTGCCAGGTTATTTTAGACTGTTTTTAGATCTTACTGCCCAATACTAATTTGATTTGTATTCAGCATCCATTCAGTTAACACAGTGTGACTTCAAGTAACAGTCCAAACACAGACACATCTGGGAGCTGCAGGAGCAATGCTTTTGATACTACAGCTTTCACATATGGAAAGTTAAATCTGGATTGTCTATGTGAAACCAATCAGGTCTACCTCATCTGTGTCAGAAACAGCAAGCATAAAACAAATGTTCAGCTGTATATGTTTGTCTGAGTTTTAAAAAAATCAGTGTATTACCTTCCCAGAATACCATATTGCCTGTTTTAAAGCACCTAAAATATGTTTTCTTACTGTATCACTCTATTATTATTACTATTAATAGTAGTAGTATTAGTAGTGGCCACAGTAGTCATAGTGGTAGTAATACCAGCAGCAGTAGTAGTAGCAGTAGTAATGGCATTTAGATTTCCATCAGCAGTCTAGATGATCTTGCTCTGAGGTTTTGGACAGTTTTTCTGGGCAGTTCTTTTTCTTAATTCAAGGCCATAGCATTTTGGTGTCAAACATATAATTTGTAAAGCCACTCATTGGATTAAAATTCTTTGTGTTCATGCTTTACAAGGAGCCCTCATATCAAGTGAGAATTGTGATAAAAATTCTCAGTATACTGCTTCAGGTCTTGCATATTAATGATATCATTTTAGTCCAATTGTTTTATAAAAATATTTTAATTTACAAGATAGGGAACAATAAATACAAAAGCAACAATATAAAGAATATTTCTCTATAACAGCATTTATTTTGAAGTGGAAGAGTGTTTCGAAATAGCTTTTCTCATTTTCCCATAAATGCTATGCAGCAAGAAAATCAAGGTCAACTCAGTCTCTTTATACTTTATATTAATCACACTGGGTTTCAATATCAAGGATGATAACACACATACAGAAAGCTAATGTATAAAATACTCTAGTTACTGGCTGAAAGAAAAGAAGTTTAGCAATACAGAAGCCGAAAGATAGTTTAGCATAGGTTATAAAAAGACATCATCAATATTGTTTGACAGCACACAAGGGCATCATTAATATCAAAATGATATGAAGGAATTACTGAAACATTTCTGCAGGTGAAGATAGTTTTTGTGGAAGCGTTTGTTTCTGCTCTTGACATTTAAACTTGAAAGCAGTACTTAAAGATATTTCTGTATTTTTTACTGAAATTGTCCAATAAAACTTTACTTGGCTTCTTCTGAAGTAGGTCATTCAAACAGTGTGGTTACGAAGCTCTTATGTTGCCTTTGTATACCTTGGACTCAGTGTCAGATTATATAAAGCAGCCAGCACAGTCAAAGCATTTTACTTACAGCAACACCTTCATTAAGAAATAATTTAGTGTGTGTTTTCCTGGAAAATAATCACTAATCTTTAGCTGGGACATTTATGAAAGAATTTATATTTTATTTAAAATATAGGTTTAGATGCTAGCTATTTTTCAGATTGTGCATTGATTAGTATTTCCAAAAAATCTTAACGGCTTGAAAAGACCTGTGCAGACTTTTTTCACCAGTATTTGGAAAACCTTAATTTGCATTATATATGAATTTTGTGCTGCTTCCTAAATGAATATCTATTTAGATAGCAGTGATTTTGTATGCTATGCAACTCCAATGACAAACAAGTACAAAAATATTGACATAAAATAATTTTCTTTTAGTTCTTTTGGCAAAGAATTGCTACTCTTTTATTAAAAAAAAAAAAAGTGTACTCAAACTAAGTGTATGTCAGTCCTTAGTAATACTAAATTCTTCCAAAATACTTTCAACCAGGATTTTAAAATGGCTTTTAGCTAAATAATAAGCCCTATAAAATTATTATTAGTACTTCTGTAACTCCTTAACACCCAATCAGATATCCATGGACATCAATTCTAAGTACCTCCAACAGTGCCAAAGTGCAGCCTGGGAAGGTCTTTTAACAAGGGCATGTAGATAGAGGACAAGGGGCTATGGTTTGAAACTGAGAGGGTAGATTTAGATTAGACATTAAGAAGAATTTTTTTCCTGTGAGGGTGATGAGACACTGGCACAAGCTGCTTGGAAGTGGTGGATTCCCTGTCCCTGAAAGTGTCCAAGGCCAGGTTGGATGCATCTTTGAGCAACCTGATCTAGTGGGAGGTGTCCTTACGCGTGGCAGGGGGGTTGGAACTATATGATCTTTAAGGTCTCTTCCAATGAAAACCATTCTATTAATATGAACTTTCCACTTGAGTTCTGTAAAAGTAGAAAATCATCATAACTCAGACTTTCACCTGAAACATGACGTAATTGGGTTCCACGGCTTACTCCAGCAACTCAATATAAAACAAATTATCAGTATTCGTAAGTGTGTAACTTCCCTCTTTGTACTGGGTGTAAATGACAGGGTTTTTGTAGCAGAGTGGAACGGTGAGGAGAGGTTGGAGCTGCCCTATGCTGGACACAGCGATTCCAGTCATCTCCAAGGGACCCACCAGAGGGAACTGCAGAGCCCCACAGACAAGATGGTGCTGCCTCTGTAGAAACAAGATTAAGAAAAGGCAGTAAAAGAGGTAAAAGAATGAGGCCAAGACCCATAAGGCATGATCCATGGCAAAGCTGGTAACACTCTGAAAGGACTGTAGCCTGTGGAGTAACAATGCTGGAGAAATCATGATGAATAAAAAGGATTAGCAGCAGAAAAGAGTAAGAAAGAAGGAGTGGGAGAAGTAAACTGCTATGTCCTGCTCTTTACCTCCTCTGATACCTGTGCCTCACCAAAGGGACTGAGAGTAACTTGAGATAATAACAAGGTGAGCGGAGACCAGGAAGCTGGGAGCTAACCTGTTTGATGTTGAACCTGGAAAAGAAAGAGAAACGGTGTTTTCTTATGGCTTTTAAACAGTTTTGTTTGATTGACAGTACCTATATTAAGTTAAATTCCACAAGTTGAGTCTGTTTTGCCTATGATAGAAATTGGTAAGTTATTTTCCTTTCTTTTCTTTTTACCCATGAGTTTTCTCACTCATATTCTCCTTCATCCTTTTCTGGAGGGGTTGAAAGAGTGAGCGAGCAGCTTGCTGCACGTTGGGCTGTTGGCAGGGGTCAGCCCACCATTCCCCTGAATATTAGTAGGTTAGCAAGAGACCATGCAGACTAACTCAAAACTCGAGGTCATAGATTTTACTTCTACACCAATGTATAAACATGTCCTGCAATGAGTGCTTTAGTTATTCTCACATCCCCTGCATCTACACACAGAAAAGAAAATTGGGCAATCACATAGGGAAAAAGGCACCTTGAGCTGGGAGAAATTATCAAAATGAATGGCTAGTGCAAACCAGCATCCTGCACCAAGGCTCTAACACCTAAAAGAAAATGGGTCATAGGATAAAGGTCTTTCCTCATAAATGTCTACAGCCGTTCTGATTTTGAGGAGTCTGTACTTAAGCATGTGGAGAACTTGGGTATTTAACTTGAGACTGTGTTTTTCATAAAAAGAAAAATTGTAGCAATTACATAACAACTCCATGTACTTTTGTGAACGCAGCTTTTGAGGACTGACTGACATTTGACAGGAAGTCTATGCCCAAGTTAGAAGTTACAAACCATTTTTCCAGGAATTAGTCTGGAACTAGTCACTGTCATTAGTCACAGACCTTTGCCTTATTGTTCTAGGTGTGTGTGTATGACTGTAATTCACATTTCATAGAAATCTGATGCCTTTTGAGGAAGCTATTTTGAAATGTTAAAAAGGCATTGGTGTGCCAACATCATTTTTTCCTGAGAGGAATATAAAAGGATGAAATCCCAAAACTGGTAAAGTAATATTCAGATTTTGCCATTGAGTTCAGAGCACTTATCTTTTCAATCACACAATTCTTAATAATGGTTTTTAATGTGTAGACCTTTCTGTCTAATTTATTTTAGTCCAAACTGAATGTCAGTTTGACCTGGAAGTTGGACATTCTTTATGATTGGAACCCAAAAAATGCAGTCTATAAAACATTAACAAAAAATATTAAATGTTTCATTTATTCTTTTTCCTTCAGGAAGGAACATAAATATATTTAATCTGGAGCTAATCTAAGTAGCCTCATATAATATATTTTAATTTGGAAAACATTATTTAATCTTCTAAATGTCTTCTTAGAGGATTATCTCCTGCTATTTGTCTCCTTTTCATATTCATGGCTCTGCAGTCCAATACCTTCGAGACAAAGGATTCTTTTGTTCCTATTTTTTTTTTCATTTATTTATAAAGATTAAAGGCTGTAATCAGAGAACAAAAATAATTTTATGTGAAAGGTGACCATTTAAATAATCTCAACAGCAAACCATTAACATTAAACACATTAAGTGACTAGTCACAGACCAGATATTTTTCTCACAAATGAGCTCTTGTAGAATGGCAAATAGATTTCAAAATCAAAGAACAATTTCATGCCCTTAAGTATTAGCATCTCTAGCGCAAGTTCAATCTTCTTTATCTCAAGATTATATTTCAACATTATATTTCATATTTGTAGACTATATACCAAAGAAAAAATACTTAAATTAATTGCATATTTTTATTTAATTGAATATTTAATATTATTAACTAAGTATCAAAAGCCAAAACTTTTTTTTTTTCCTCTGATAAAATTTTTACTTTTGCCTGGTTTTGACTAGAAAGTACTCCTTAGAACTGGAAAAGTCTGTTGAACCTTGTGTGATCACCAGAAAAGGTGATGCCTCAAGCCCTGCCCAGGCTGAACAGCACAGCTTCTCAGGGTGGCCATCAAACAGAACTCCCTTTGCATGGACAGTGTTCAGCTTATTGCGATAGCCAGGAAGGGGCTGCTCTTGTGAGAATAGGGCCCCATTTATCAGGGTGGTTCCCCAAATGAGGGTTTCTCCTTGAGAGAACAGAGTGCAGGTGGCTATTGAATGAGGCCTCCACCTGAGTACAATGTCCACTTTGTCAGGGAAGCTGCTTTGAGACAAATATTCTTTTTGGAATTCTAGACATCTTTATCAGTCCTTTGGGAAAATCTCAGCTTTTGTTTAATCAGTGTCGTTTTGTTTAATATTTATTTATTCCTTTACTAAAGGTCATTCATTCTAAAGACTAATAGCAAATTTCAAGTATATTGACTTAGTATTCAACATGAAATATATAAATAACACCTGTGTAACAGAATGGAAACAGATCCTCCAGAAGTATTTTTTTACTTATCTTCTGTTTAATTCTTTAAGAATTAAATACTAGTGTGCTAAGTGTTGCAGCTGAGGCCTCAGAATAATCAATGAAAATTCTCTGCTGAGATGATTTGCAACAAAGCATTCAATGCCCCAGCTAGTACGCTAATCTAAAGGGCTCCGCACCAGCAAGCTGAACAAGGACTCTATTCAGGCATAGGGACATGGTTTTCTTTAGTGCCTGGTTCTTCTGGTTAGCTAGGACTTTTCTAGACAGTGTTTGGTAATGGTTGAAGAGCTACCACCAGCAATAACTTTGACAAATAGCACAAATAATTCATCCCGCTTCTCAGGGGTGAGTTCAATCACAGAGCTATAAACAGTGGCCTAGTACCTGACTTTATGGACAAAGAAAGAACCTGATGGTTTTTTATTTATTGCATAGTTCTTTAAGTCAAGATGATTCAATTTCCAATGCATTTTTTACGACTGACTCTGCATAATGTTTAACAATTGACCTGAAACTAGATCCCTGGGAGAACCAGTCAGTCAGGGGAGTCCAGAGACCTGTTCAGCTGACCAGCTGGACTTGTTCAATTTAGGCAACATGAAAAATTCTCTGAACTCAATTAATCATATTTTCTTAGACTACAGTGAATCCGTACTATGTAAGTATTTAGCCACTCCTATTCACTTGAGTTCATGAATCTGAATTAGCAGCTGAATCTCACTCAAAGGTTTGTCTGTAGATGAAATGTAATGGCAACCTTCAGAACATGCCTCAGTCTGCAAATACTGAGTGCAATGTTTAAGATTATTCATCCCAGGACATTTAACCCAAACGAATTTTCAATCCCCAATTTCCAAGTGGTCCTTCCCTTTTAGTCAGAAAACAAATACTTACCAGTCGACCTACTAATTTTACACATGCCTTCCAACTATTTATTCTAGTAAGTTGTTGGAAGGACTGGCCCACGTAGTTCTTAGTGGAAATTTGGTCACTTCAATTGTGTATTCCATATTAAGGAACAAACTATAGTTTACTTCTACTGCTTTAGAACTACTAGTAATGTTAAAATTAGATCGGTACTGTGGAAACAAGAAAAAAATAGAATGAAAAGTGCTTCTCTGAAAAAAATAGGGCATTTGATGAGAAATACTGACATAGCCAGGCATTGTTTCTGTGCATGTTTAGAGTGCTTAGTCTTCCATTCCAGCTCAGGTGAATCATCAAGCTCTACCTAGATGAGACACTGGACTGATTTGAAGCAAAGTAACTGTCTCAATCTATAGGTGAGGATTCGAAATGAAGTAGTTGGCTGAACTTCTAGTCCACTTCACAGCACAGCAACTAGTTAAATGATGCCAGTTGTCTGGGCCAAGAATTTTGAAGTCCCTAGAGTATCTCCAGGCAGTTCCTGCTCTTTGTATACCAATCAATAGACACTATTTACAAGTTTAAATATGTTTAACTCCCTTTGACAAGAAGCTGGGTAGTCCAATGATGTAAAATCTGTACACAGTTGGTATAGAGTCTGGAAGAATGGTGTACTTCTGGAAGAATGGGTGATGTGTGTGGGGGAGTGTTCACATAGGATCAGGGGCCAGCATGTGTTACAAGAAGTCACCATCAGTTCAGTTACTCACCCAATCCAGTCATGGATCCACACATGCCAACAAAATTATCAAACAGTGAAGCGTCTTAAATTTTTAAATGAGCATTCATAGAATCTTAGAATATCTGAAGTTGGAAGGAACCCATAAGGATCATGGAGTCCTACTACCTGCTCCTTGAGGACTTTTAAACTTAAACCATATGACTAAGAGCATTGTCCAGACACTCCTTGGACTCTGAAAGGATTTGTGACTTGACCACTTCACTGGGGATGCTGTTCCAGTGAATCATCTTCCCAATGAAGAACCTTTTCCTAATGTCCAATCTGAACTTGAACCAATCCAGCTTCATTCTGTTTCCTCATGTCCTATTGCTGGACACAAGAGAGGAGATTAGAACCTCCATGTCTCCAGCCCCTCTTGAGGAAGTTGTATACTGCAATGAGATTACTCTACAGCTTTCTCTTTTTCAGGCTGAACAAACCAAGTGACCTCGGCCTCTCCTTCTAAGTCTTGCCTGTGAAACTTTTCACCACCTTAGTCCTACTCCTCCGGACATACTGTATAATCTTAAGATGCCGAGATGCCCCAAACTGTACACAGTGCTAAGAGTGGTACACTAGCATCTAATAATGTGTGAAAATAATTGTAGATATATGTTTTGGTTAAGATACTAGAAAAAATACATTTAAAAATACAGTTTGAAAATGAATGCCCACTTACAGCAAATATCAGCATCTCTTTTGTTTGGGTATCCTCTCAAAGCTAATTCAGTCAATTTGAAAAAATACATAGTTTATGTTACTAGGGTGTTAGTTAGTCGTAGGAATTAATAGACAGAAGACAGCTAGCTTGTCTTTGATATTGGTTAGAGGGTGTTATGGTTTGAGTGGGCCAGGTTAGTTTTGGTACTGATACCTACAGAGAAGGTTTTTTGGGCCCTGAAGGATCCAGGAGGGGCATCCAGGTAGATGTGTCAGTATCCCCTACCAGTTCCTGCCATACTGTATAAAAGCCAGGAAGATTGGAAGCCCCACTTCACCCCCAGCCCCTTCTTCCAATCCTTCTCCCTTCTCCTTGCTGCTTTGCTGTGCTTGGAAGTCTTGTAGAGAGTCTCCTGCTTTTCCATTCACTCACCACATGCTCTGCAGAATCCAGATCCATCAGGTGCTGAGAAGAGCCATGGACCCCTCTCCTGAGTCAGCCCTCATGAAAGGGACCCTCAGACACCTATCCATCCAATCACTGTTTTTTTATATGTATTTTTAGATATTTGTTCTTCATCCCATGTGTTACTGCCTTTTGCCTGTTCTAGTAAACCTTCTACAGTTTAATTTCCAACATTAAAGTCTCTCTTCCTTATTCCCCTTTCTCTTCTTCTGGGTGTGCAGACGGAGGGGAAAATATCCACCAGTTAAACTCATCCACGATGCAGTCAGCTATTTATCAAAGTTACATATTTAGAAAAAAATATTAAGTTTTTAAATTACCTTTGAAAAGTTGGTTGCAGGGACCAATCAAACTTGAAAAAAAAAAAAAAAAAAAAAAAATAGAAAACCATACAGCAAATTCAATTAAAGAAAATACTAAAATGCTTTTTTGGCACTCTACATTCATACTTTAAAGTTGAGACAAGCATCACCTTTATGTTATATTGGAATAGCTTATTAAAATGAGTCCTAAGTCACAGAGATTTTACCATATGAAGCAACTTTAAAAGCTAAAGTTGGTTTATCTAAACCAGAAGGCACAATTAGTTTAAATTTCAATTAGAACACTTAAAAATAAAAGAAAATGCAACTCCTGCACTACTGTATATGCTGTCCTGTTTCTTTGTGGAAACTTCTTAACCAATTAATTTTTTTTAAATTGACTTCCATCTCCTCTCCTCTGCCATGAAATTCTATAATGGTCAAAGAGGAAAATCAGTAGCTGGGCCCTTTTTTTCAGGATATTGCATTGACTTTTAAAGCTGAGGCATCAAATAGACCATCTGTTTAACAAGACAAAACAATAGGACAAAATACCTGTCTAAATGAATGCTTATATATCCACGAAGAGCTGCGTCTGCTTGGCAAGTGCTAATTCTTTCTAATTTAGCATTTGTGCTCCTACCTATGTTTGTTCTTCACTTTAGTGTGCTTCTGTGTTACAGACTGGTTGGTTCTCAGGACACTGTCTGCATCATATTTATCTTCAGAGTTATTTATATGCAAAGCAATGCATAGCTACACCATTTTGGCATTTCATAATAAAAAGCAATATTCTGCTTTCAGCAAACTGGTTTGCTACCTCCAAAAATAGGTATAGCTTTCTTACTTCATACTTTTTATAGCTTTTATTACTTTCTTATTTATATAGCCCCATATAGCTTTATTACTTGTGAAAAGTGAGGAAGTGAAGGCTTTATATACTGAGGTCAATACCTGCCAATCTTTGAACAGGATTGAAGACTGCGGTGCTAAGCCTCTGCACTGCACTGCCAATGTGTCACAGCACTGACTGCAAATAAAATCAGATAATCCATTTTCTATGGGTATTTAAGCCCTGGCCTCTTCTGAGAACTAACAAAAGTGTTAATTAACATCAGCAATGGCAGAAGCCACAAAATTCTGGAGGAACTTTTCCAGGGGTCAGCTGAGAGGTTCCTTCAATGGCCCTTCAGACAAGCTGAGCTGAGAGCTCTGGTCTTTGAGAGTATAAAAAAAGATTATTTCCAGTATGGTTTTGGCTATTAGGTGACCTTTTTGAAAACCTGTCTGCTTATCACTTACTTACCTGTCAGTACAGGCGAACTGGTCTTCCAAGTTGGAAGACAACTTGCCCATCTAAGATGTTCAGGTAGACTGAAGTCTCCCTTTAATGTTAGCTTTTCATTCAGTTCTACTGGAATTTCACACCACACAGAAGAATTGTCACAGAGATATCTGTAGGAAGAAAGTTATTTTCACTCTAGCACTTCAAAAATGCCCAATATCTTCCTGTGTATCTTATATTCGGAATTTTCTTTAATGACACTGCTCTACGTAGGACTCAAGGATGAGATTTGCTTTGAAATTGTAGGTGGCTCTAGTCAGGTACCTAAATATACATACCTACAAACATAGTTACAATTCAATCCATTCAGTGTGTTCATTAAAAGGAATTTATGGAGTTCTTGAGCTCCCCTAAACATCTACAGCTTGTTAAATAAGTATCTTTCTAGACCATTCTGACTGTGTTCATCTGGGATATCCTCACTTACCTAAATACACACGTGTAGTATTCCTTCAAGAAGTCTCTAAGGCATCTCACAGGGATTCTAGGTACTGAGACAAGGAGATAAGGATCTCTGATATGTTCTGAGGAGTGATGAATAGCCCTGTACAGAAAGCTTGAATACCCTGTATCAGGAATGACTGGGTGTCTAACTATGGCAGCTGCACTGATTCTCTCAGAGACTAAATTAAACCATGGTGTGGCATTCCATAGTGTGGCATTGTTGCTCATCGTTTATTAAGAATGAAGTACAATACAATACCACTTAGAGTTGTATTCCTGTTGCCCAAAGCACTGACATCACAAAAACCATTCCTTTCTGTTACTGGGATGAATTGTTAAAAATTTCTCCCCAAAGGCTGGAGGAAAGTGCAAAACCAGGTAATTTTTCTGAAACTAATACTGTCTATAAGAGCAATGAGTAATAAGAGAGGAATTAGAAATTAGCTACTTATTGATACAAGTAATATACAATTTGCATATATTTGCAAAATTTCTGTTCATTCTGAACATATACACAACTTTGTGTGTGTGTATTTGTGAGATGCAGAAAACTGATACTGGAAAAGAACATTTTCTATTTCAAAGAACTAAAGTATCCGCTTTGATTTCTTCTTTCTGTGACTTTCCATTTTGCTGCTGTTTTACACATCATTTGCATCATGGTCATAATGACTGCTTTGGACTTCATCTGTCTTTCACAATCTGTGTTGTAGCTATCTATATCTGGCCTTGTCATTTAAATGACACTTAAACTCAAAAAAATGCAAAAAAATGGTATTTGTCAGGAATGATTCACCAGACCTATTTAAGTTGTTTACATAAATTTGAAAGCAAAATCAGTCTAGAAGTTCCCAGTTCTGCCCTTTAACCATAATGAGAGTTCAGACATTGAGTTGAAATGATGACACTACTTCTTAGGCTTTTGAAGCCAGAGGTGAAGAATTTAGCTCTGTGATATTCCGAGGTGGCAGTACACTATTTTTCTGTGTTGGGGAAAATATTGGTTTTGGTTGGGTAATGGCCACAAAAAGATGTGCTGGACTTTGTTCCACAGGAGAGGTCTTAATCTGAGTTCATGACAGAGGGAAGAAAAGAGACTTGGGAAAAGATATGACAATAAAGAAAAACATTGACTCATGGAAGGGACTCTGCTCTAAGGAGGGAAGATGGAAAAGATGCATTCTTCTAAAATTATTTGCACTCAACCTCAATGTGGTTGCTGAGGTTATTGTTTATATTATTTAGAGATTATCAGTGGCTCTAAGTGAAGATGTGATGACATTCCTCCTGCAGAATATTAAGAACATCATTATTCTTGCATAAACTGGATATAAAACTAACCTTGCATTATACTTTTCCACCCCCTCTTCTGCAACAGGTGTTTATTTTCTTCCTCTCATTTATGGAAATGCTGACGCTTCTGTATTTACATAAAGTTTTTTTTTCCATGTATTTTTTATTCAATTAGATTTACAGTAGCTGTCTAATTCCAACAATCTATAATTGTTATGTTTTTTCCCTAACAGTACCCTTGCCTCTCAAATACATAACAAGTAAATTTCACTGAAATTCATCTCCCCAAAGGGCATTGTATTATATTTTCAACTTTTATATTTGCTATAAATTTTCATCTCTTCTTTTTAAAATTACTTTATTTTCGTCCATATTATAACAAATTACTACTGGAAAATAATAATTCAGCAATGTCAGCATGCCTGCTCAATTCACTTCAATGTTTACATTTATCTAGTTATTCAAATTCTTATATACTTTTTCCCGTAAAACTGAATTTAATGAGATGCCATTAAGTTTTCAGACTTCATAAAAATAATAAAATAATATCTGTAAATAAAAAGATTTTAAAATGCAATAATATTGTCGGAAACCCAAACAAGAGTTACAAAACAAAACAAACAAAAAAGACAAATTTTAAAAAGCAACCTAAAATTGTTCATAGGAAGAAATAACTCTCAGGTTCTTACTCTCAGAGTTATCCATTACAGTCTGATAATGGTGTAAAAATGTGCTGTGGCTTCTCTGTACTATTCTGGTAAATGTTAAGGCATTTGGCTAAAGAATTAAGTCAAACAGATATTTGGTGTTGTCATAATCAGAATACTTGTGAAATGTGAGTGTAACTGGCACCAACAATGTTTTTTATGCTTTGCTTAGAAAAAGATTTTTGTGTCTTGCAAGAACACAAATAGAGAAAAGAGCAAACTGAACAGTCTTGCACACTTCTTTTAATGAAAAACTGAGATCCAAATAGATTTAATTTTTCAAACCAGGTCTGTCTTTATTTTTCATTTGACATCTCACTAACTTTGACAATGTAATACACTGCTACATACTGAGAAACATGTTATATTTGACTATCACAGATGTCTCTGTAGGTGTATGTGAAGAGCATCCACCATATTCTCTTAACCAAATAACAATTTTTGATTTTTTAATTCCAACATTGGATCATTATAGATGTGCATTATTTTAACATTCAGAATCATTACATGGCACCTACCTGATGAAATAAGCATCTTCAACTGTTTTATCTGCAGGTGAGTGTATCTGTGCTATAAAACCACTGTGAGAAGGGCTCCGAACTCATCTTAATTTACCTTTTTTGATCTAAATTCAGAGGGACTGCTAGCTCTAACACCTCCTCTGTTGCTGCAACAATTGTAGGAATAGAGGTTCTCTTAGGTGACCAGAATTCACACCACTCAAAACCTTAAGCCTGAAGGCAAGTCCTTTGAATATGCGATATATTGAAAAGCATTTTTAACAAAACAGAACAGAGTTTTTCTAGTAACATGTAAAATTTACATACATATTCAAGTTATAACAGGCCTGAAGAAAATCACCACATCCTAATCATTAAGTAAGGGTTACGATATAGCACAAATGTCAGTCGTTTGATTTTTTTCCCCTCCTTCCTCCAGGAGGCTGTTCCAGAATGGGTTCTCCATGGCTACAGCTTCCTCTGGGACATAACTACCTCCTCCAGTGTGCAGTCCTCCATGGTCTGCAGTGTGGATATCTTCTCCACCATGGTCCTCTATGGGCAGTATGTGATCTGCTTCACCGTGGTCTTCTTCAAGGGCTGCAGGGGAATCTCTGCTATTCCTCATTCTCTCAATTTGGCTTCTGCGGAGCTGTTTCTTCCACATATTTCTTAGCCCTCTCTCACACAAGTACTGCGGAGTGTTTTTTTCACCTTTTCTTAAATATATTATCACAGAGTTGTCATGAACGTTGCTGATGGGTTTAGCTTTGACCAGAGGTGAAGCCATTTTGGAGACAGCTGAAATTGGCTCTGTCAAATATGGGGGCAGCTCCTGGTTTCTTTTCACAGAAGCCAACCTGGGTTCCCTGCCCACTACCAGAACCACTACCAGAACCATCTGGTTCCAACCATCCCTTCAACATTTCCAGGGATGTAAGAATATCTGCAACTTCCCTGGGAAAAGTTGTACAACTTCCGTGTTCCAAAGTCTCACCACTCCCACAGAAAAGAATTTCTTCCTAATCTCTAACCTAAGTCTACCCTCTTTCAGTTTAAATACATTAACATGTCTCTTATTGCTACATGCCCTTTCCTTTGGGCCCCCTTGAGGTGCTGGAAAGTTGTTATAAAGTCTCCCCAGAGCATTCTCTTCTGCAGGCTTAACAACCCCAAATTCCTCAGCCTGTCTTCATCGGAGAGGTGTTTCAGCCCTCTAATCATCTTCATGGGCCTCCTCTGGAGTCACTTCAGCAGCTCCATATCCTTCTTATCCTGGGGTCCTCAGAACTGGGCAGAATACTCCAGGTGGGGTCTTATGGGAGAGGAGTACAGAGAGAGAGGTTACCTCCCTTGATCTGCTGGTCGTGCTTCTTTTGATTCAGTTTAGAATATGCAAAGCTTTCCAAATAACATATTTACAAACTTTTACATAGTATGATAGATCCGCTTGTTAGCACAGTTGTACAATTTGCTCTTGTTTTAAGCTAAAGTCATCTTTAGTGTTTTCAGTTTTTCTACAGGCATATCTAAACATTACATAAGATGTCTTATAAGATCTTCTGTTGATTCTTTAATGTATGTCTTTGAGAAAATTAGAAATGAAAAAGTAGAAAATTGATTTATCAAAATTAAAGTTTATGATATAAGTCAAAAAAGAAATAGTCATTTAAAATGGAGAAGGCTCTGATAGTACACAAACTGTAAAGTGTTGACAGTGTTAGTTAAGATGAAAAAAAAATGTTTGTTTAGAGAGACAGTCTCTCTTCAGGCTGCTGTGTTGAGACTGACTTGATGTATATGCTAGCTTGTGATCCTTGTACAAGAAATAGTAATATATGAAGTCAGTTTTCTAATTTACAGCAATAAGACATAATCTTGACATAAATGGATATTCAAATCCACAAAGAACTTGATAACCAGAAATAAGAAGAAACTGTGTAAAACCTGAGGGATCTATGGCAAAGTTGTTTATGTACATTTGAGTGGAAAGAACTGAGCTCCAAACAAAAGCCTCTTGAATTAACTATGATTGTGAAGAATAACATGTTAAATGATTACTTTATAAATATAAACCACTATAGCTAAAAATGATGAATGACATTTTAGAAAATTGTGTCTATTTGTAGCTCGTTTGGTGGAATTTTTTTTTCCCTCTGTGAAATACTGCAGAGTCTTCATCTGGAAAATTGTATTCCAGTGTTAAAGTATATAAAGTTCAAAATGATGGAAGAAGAAATTACCCCTTTAGTCAATCAAAGAAATATAAAGCCCATCACATAACAAAAATTACACACAAACTTTTTAACTCAGCATACTAAACATCAAGAATGAACTGTTTTGGGGTTTTTGTTTCATTTTGTTTTCTTTCCTATAGAAGGCTGAAAAAGTAAACAATAAGAGAAATTTTAAGTAGTAAGTAGTTTCTTGTTCTTTTTTTTTGTTTTTTTATTTTCATAGAGATCTCTGATTGAACTTAAGACAGATTTTGATTTGATTATGAATTGCTGATGCAGCTATGACTTAATTTCTTGTGAATGCAGTTTGTAGGTTCAACAGGTTCGAGAGATCTTTCCATATATGTTTTCCTTGTTAGCACAACAGACCTCTAGATGACCCATTTCCCCCCCTTCTTACATACAGCTTATATGCAAGCATCTCATTAAGGCTGCTCTAAACTGTCCTATTTTCTTCTTAGTGTTTATACTCTGATAATAGCTGTGGTTGTTCTCAAATATGTCATTCTGCCTACTTAATTGTTTAAGACAGTGTTTCCTCATTATTCTCTCAGCCTTCAAATTCAAGAGCAGTGACTGGAAAGTGTTCAAAAATCTGTTCCTTCCATTTATCCTGCAAAGATTGTGCAACCATAAGTTATAGCTTAAAGGCAAACTCTTGTTCAGGGAAAAGATAAATTAGGGTGAAAACAAGTATCAGCAATGAAGTAAACGTCATTTAAACTTACAAAGGTTTATATAAAACCCTGAGGGTTATTTAGTTCCTGAGGAAATGTCGGAAACTTGTCTTCAATTGTTTGTTCTTTGTGATTTTTCATGTCTCTCCGTATCACCAATTATTTTGCTCCTGAAACAAGCTTCATTGCTTTTGCTCTTTCTTACAGCTCATGGTGTTCATCAAGTTTACATCTCATATATTTTCCATTTACAGAAAAAAAATCACTTCCTGTTTGGACTCAGGCCCCAATTAGGTGAAGCCTAATTCTCAAAAAAACCCAAAAGTTCTAAGTTTTGGTTTTGAGTTGCTTAAGTATTTTAAAATCTTTTTTAAAATTATACTGCTGCCTCCTTTGAGAACACAGTAGAATCAGTCTCAGAGAACAGACAGTGCGGGAAGAGCTGTGCCTTGGCTGTCCCCTCACAGGAGACTTTCTGCTGTGCCTTTTGCAACCCTACTGCCTATCCCATATTGGCCGTACCAGCCATCGGCACGCAAGCAGCAAGTGTGGGGAGAGCCCTTCTGAAACCTTCGTTCACAAAGCCAAGCCGTGATGATGATAAATTCAATGACTGTTTAATTTTAACAGGTCCCCTGTGAACATCTGAGAAGTTACAATGTCTATTTCCTAAAATTTTTGGCGACCTCTGAGCAAAAAAGTTTCCATATGCAGTATTGTATAAGCTAATGTCATAGGAGGAATCTCTACCAACCTTAAAGCATTCACTCTCACTGACTACATGGAGTCGCACCTTCAAGAGAATGGATGCGGACCATCTACACACACAAGTGCTTCCTCTAGTACAGTTCACCAGGCTCTGTCTCCCCCATTTTCTCCTGCCCCTTTCTTCTCTATGGATGGATGCTCTAGAGTACTATGGGAAATCAGATGCCCTTTAGATTTTTGAATGAAAGTATCTATTGACATCTGTACTGAATTCAACTCCATTCCACTCGACTGTGATAGCTACCTTATATCCATTAGACTGTGTCCCTTACAGCTATCAAGCCTGAAGGTTAATTCAGTTAATGACAGAAAAATCTTACAAAATTAAATCACTCCAACATATTAATCTCAAAATGCTAATTAATAACTGGTTCTCTCCAAAACAAAAGCTGGGTCACTTGAAATAGCATTATTTTTGGTAAGACGGTATAGCAAAACCCACTCTTGATTTGGCTCCCTGAGTATCACCTCAGGGACTTCGGAACAGCCTTAGATACCCTCATGTCATATCCCTGTAACGCAACACATATTCTTGCTTTTATCTTGTGAAATATTATGCTGGTGTACTGCAAAAATCCTGTAGTTGTATTTCAGAGAGGCAGTGATCAGCTTTTGAAGTTTAGCCCTGAGCAATGAGGACATGAGGCATACATCTTTGTCTGTGAACCAGCAAGTAACATTGGAGATCCAACCTAGATGACTAAGTGTTAGCTGGTTTGAACTTCCTTTTCATGTAGAGAGCTGTATTTCCATGTCAAACAGCATCACAGAGCAATTCACATAATTTCTAAGTCTTTGCAAAAACCTTGTATCTTCTGATTCTAAATGTCTCCTTAAAGCTTCTAGGCCAAGATTTCTGATTCACGTATGTGCAAAACTGTCCAGGGGATATACTGATCTAGTAGCTTCAATACCAAAAAATAGGGTACATCCTATATTTCATATAAAAAAACCAAAGAGGTAGATGGGAATGAAAGAAAATATTGCATTACTGAATAAATCTCATGGATGGTTCTTTTCTTCTGCATAGCTCCAGAGAAGTGTCTAGGTTTTTATTGATAGTTCAGATCTGTGGTAGAGCTTTGCAATTTTTTTAGATGGTGAAGGAAAATGGAAATTTCCAGAAAAACAAATGACTAAGGCAAGAATTAATCTTCCCTAATTCCATCTTTGTCCATTCTAAATCTTCTACACTCCCTCTATTATCACAAGCAAGAAATATGTACTTGCTGAGAAATACTCAGTTCAATCTAAAAAAAAAAAACAACAAAAACCAAAAAAAAAAAAAACAAACCAAACTGAAGAGGAAAAGGATTAATTAACTGGAAGAAGCAATACATTTTCATTAAATATATAGCGAGTTTTGATAGCTACCTTAGACTGCATGACTGATTTCTTAAATAAAACATCTGAAGTTATGCAAAATGAATGCCACTATATGTCAGCTCTCCTCTAAATCTCTCAGTAATTAGGGTAAATTTACCTTCAAATGTTGATTGATTCCATCCAAGAAAAGTCATATAAGTGAGAGAAATAGTTGCCTCCAGGATATATAATTTTTTTTAAATATGTATGAACTTGCACAACTGGTTTACATTAGAAACATGACTTATATGTATGCTTAAGAAGAAGAGGATCACTTCTACCTAATCTGCCTTGCTCTTGGAGGATGAACATAGATGCACAGAATCACCCTACAGGCTTCAATAACAGAAATAAACCCCAACAAACAAAAACCATATAACAAGCCTCTTTATAGCACAAAATATACACAGACTGATAAAATTACTTTTCAAATTGTCACTGACACTTTTTTTTTTCATTTTTTATTGTTCAGACTTTTTTTCTTCAATAAGAAAATTATTTAATTATTGTCCTTAATTGTAGATATTTTGTTTCTAGTTACCTGAGCAAAACATGTAGATAGGGTTTCCAAGGAGATGTCACACAGCAGTATTTATGTAATTCCTTAGAAATGTGTAGTGATTTTATCCATTTTAAACAGGAAAAATAGACTGTGACTGAAGACATTTAAATGAATAATAGTGAAATTAATTCATACATTAAAGATTCAACTCAGTGTTATAAATTTATGTAAAATTGAAAAAAACCAAAAACGAAAACAAAAAACCCACAACTTTCTTTAAGTTTTGTTGCAAAGAAGATTACTGGAACATATTAGAAATGTTCCTTATACCCTAGAAATTGTTATAATTTACAGTTGAAATTAAAGTTACAAAGGGAGTACATTCATTAAACATTCATTGATTATGTATAGAGGCAAATGTAGACTCTCATTGTATTTGTAATGGATCGTATTTTCACACAGAAATTAATTTTCTATTCTTTCTGTGGAAATTTACTCTATAAAATCACAACAAAATGTTTCCAAAGGAATATTCCACCTTCTCCAACACCCACAGCATTATATTACCCTTACACTTCATGAACTAAGCTATATTTTCTCTGGGTGCATATCTATTGACCTCAGTACAGCTGAGGAGATCTACTGTCCTCGTTTGGGCCAGGATAAAGGTGATTTTCTGTCTTGTACTTTTGCTTTCAGCTAAGTCTCTTGTAAGTAGTTGCACTTTCTGAAATTAACAGCAAGTTTCTCAGACAGTGTGTGTTTCTAGGACTGATAACACTTGATGTTTATAGTTAACTGCTAGAGACTGGTGTGCAGAGCCAAGGACACTGCTCAGCTCTGAGGAAAACATAAAGAGGTCCCACCTGCATCCCTCCTTTGGGGAGGAACGGACAAGATAGATGCCAGAATTGACCAGAGTATTCCATCCCATATACGTCAACCTCAGTATAAATTTGAGGGATCACGAGGGCCAAGCCATCGATTTCCTGCTTCCAGCTCCCGGCTGCCTGCCCTTCCTGCCTTTCCTGCTTCCTTTCCTTCACCCGGCATCCTGGAAGGATCCCGTCCGTTCGTCTGCCTGTGCTCCTGATCCGTGCCAGCCCTTATCTGTGTGTTCCTGCCTCCAGTTCCCAACTGCTGCCGACTCCAGGAGTCCAGCCTGGACTTTCCCAGGGCTGCCCTGCAGCCTCGGTGGTGACGTGAGAGCTATTGGGGGAGAGGGGGGAGGAATGTGGTAATCATTTTCTTGTATATTTGTATATATTTAGTAATTTTTCCTATTTATCATTACTGTTTCATTAAAGTTGTGTAGTTTAGTTTCCAGCCCATAAGTCTCTCTCCCTTATTCTCTCTCCTTTCTTATCAGGGAGGAGAGAGAGATTAATAGAGAGCATCTGTTGCTCAGTTTAATTGCCGGGCAAGTGTTAAACTGTGACATCTATACATGAGCATTTCAAATACATTTGATCTATCTACACTGTGGCGTATTGAGGCATGGAGTCAGTAGCTTTTCCAAACTGAGACAAAGTTTGTTGAACTGAGTGTTTTATTTATAATCTAGCTCTTTCCCAGGGCCCTCCCCCGAAGACCCTCCCCAAGAATCCTCCCCCAAGGTCTTGGTATTTTTTCACTGTTTTTCCACTGTTTTCCAATGATTTTCCATTCTCTTTGTTGATCAAAGTGACTTCATTTACACATTCCTCTCTTATCACTCACATGATCTTCACCACTTCCCACATTGCACCATAAAAATACATGTGTTATATGCATGGTTTCATAGAAAGAGGTCTTTTAGAATCATAGATTATATTTCATTGTGTTGGAATGTGTTGGGATCTTTAAATGTCATCTAATCCAAACCCCAGCAGTAAGCAGGGACACCTTTAAGTAAATCAGGTTGCTCAGAGCCCCATCAAACCTGACCTTGAACGTTTCTGGAGATGGGGCCTCCACCACCTCTCTGGAAAAGCTGTTCCAGTATTTCATTACCTTCACCCTAAGAATTTTTTCCTAATGTCCAATCTAGAACTACCCTGCTTTAATTGAATATCATTGCCCCTCATCCTATTGTTTCACAACCTTGTAAACAGTCCTTCATCTTTCTTATAGGGCCTCTTCAGGTACAGCAGGGAAGCTATAAGGTCTCCCTGAATCCTTCTCCTCTCCAGGCTGAAAAATCTCAGCCTGTGTTCACAGGGAGGTTCTCCAGCCATCTAATCATCCTTGTGGTACTCCTCTGGACCCCCTCCAACAGATCCATGTCTTTGTGTTGAGGGCTCCAGAGATGGACAGAGTAGCCCAGGTGAGGTCTCACCCAATCAGAGTACAGTGACAGAATCACCCTTGTCCTGGTTTGGGCCAGGATAAAGGTGATTTTTCTAAGTTTCTTGTAGATGGTTGAACTTGCTCAGGCTGACAGCAAGTTTCTCAAATGGAGTATTCCATCCCATGTGCGTCATCCTCGGTATGGAGTTGGGGGATCACGAGGACCGAGCCACACCCTTACCAGCTGATTGGCCTCACCTGAGATCACCAGCAGAAGTGCTGGGTACCACCCCCCTTAACAGCTAATTGGTCTCACCTGTAGCACTATAAAAGACCAGCAGAAGCTCCTGGCCTGGCTGGCTGCCTGCCGCCCTGCCTGCCGCCCTGCCTGCCGCCCTGCCTGCCTTCACCCGGCATCTTGGAAGGATCCCATCCATTCATCTGCCTGTGATCCTGATCCGTGCCAGCCTACACCTCCAGTCCGTTTGCCTGCCTGTGTTCCTGCCTCCTGTGTGTCCAGCCTGGACTTTCCCAGGGCTGCCCTGCAGCCTTGGTTTGCGTGAGAATTATTGGGGGGAAGGGGGAAGGAATCTGATATTCATTCTCTTGTATATTTGTATTAGCCTCCAACCCATAAGTCTCTCTCCCTTATTCTCTCTTCTTTCTTATCAAGGAGGAGAGAGAGATTAATAGAGAGCATCTGTCACTCGGTTTAATCGCCGGGCCAGTGTTAAACCGTGACAACCCTTTAGACTTTTCACAGCTGATGTTGATACATATTACAGACACCATTTTGTCCTGATCCTCTAACTCTTCTGTTATAAGAAATTTATCATTCTCCTGATGGCTTTGTAGCTATTTCAATATAAGTAGGTGTAGCAGTGGGCCTACCTCAGTTTCCTTTTATGATTCAATTGATCTTTGTCTCTCAGTTCCATATGCTTTGTCTCAGCTGCACTGCCCTTATCCTGGAGTTGGAGAGTTTCCACAGAAAGAAAAGGGCAGAGCAAACTCTAAACTCAGAACAATATTAAAAGTGCAAACAGAAGTTCAAGTTGGTATCTGTGGAACCAGCTGCTCTCCTGTGTTGAAAAACATGGACTCCAGTTTGGCTGCAGCTAGGCCAAACAGAAGACCAAACAACAACAGATAAATATAAGGATTTGTATAACAAGGGAAAAGGTTTTGGAGGCATGGCGAAGTAGTTAAGCAACAGCAGCCAATCACTTTATTCTATAAAAGTCCAGTCCTGTCTCTTGATCAGAGAGAATCCTGTACGCTTTCCCCAGAAGATGTACTGGACCTTCTTCTTCCCTCCAGTGGGGACACTTGCTCAAGTGGTTATTACTCAAGAGACTGAGAGCAATGGGACACCTGGCCTTTGGCATGAAAGGGCAAGACGTATCATATCCCTATAGATGAATTCTTAACTTTAAGATTTTAGGATCCTTTCGAAGACTGCAGTCATTGTCATATTGCGTATAGGTATTCTTTTAATCATTGTTCTAGAACTATTATAGGACCCACTGATAAGTAATTTGAGAGAACTAAGTTAACCTCATGTAATTGTTATTCAGATAATTTACTATCTGCATAGTTTTTTAACAAGATACCTTTTTGGTTTTTATCTGAACACATTGCTTTGCTATTCTAACATGTATTATCTGATTTATAACTTGTTAGTATACCTTTAAGATCCTTTCTTATGCATAGCAAATCCTGTTTTATACATACGAATTTCATCTGCTATCTTGCCTCATAAAGGACAGTAGGCTGCTGGTTTTAAAAAAAATTTCCACGTTCTTTTTTGTTATATAAAAAGTGGGCAAAACCATTTAACAAAAAGCATATAAAGAAGGGGAGAATCACTTCCCTTGACCTTCTGAACATGCTTCTTTTGGTGCTGCCCAGGATGTTGTTGGCTTTCTAGGCTGCAGGTGCACATTGCTGGCTTTTGTTGAGTTTCTCATCAGCCACCAACCCCAAGTCCTTTTCCTCGGAGCTATCCTAAATCCATTCTCTGTCCAGCTCATATTTATACTTAAGATTAACCTGTCCCAGGTACAGGACTTTGCACTCTTGCACTTGGCCTTGCTGCACTTCCTGTCAAGCTCCTTCTGGATAGCATCCCTTCCCTCCAGCATGTCAGCCACACCACACAACTCAGTGTCATCAAACTTGCTGAGGGTGAATTTAATCCCACTGTCCATGTTGTCAACAAAGATGTTAAAGAATACTGAGCTCTGAGGAAAGCCATTTGTCACTGATCTCCATTTAGACATCAAGCTATTGACCACAACTCTCTGAGTGCAGACATGCAGCCAATTCTTTAACCACCAAGTGGTCCACCCCTCAGGTCTATATCTCTAAAATTTGGAGATAAACAAGTCCAGATAGATGACATCAGTTATTTTTCTCATGTAAACCCATGTTGTAGCCTTCTATGACATCACAGAAGGCCACCAAATTTATCAGAACTCATGTGCCCTTAGTGAAGCCATGTTGGCTATAACCAATCATCTTCTTATTGTCCACATGCCATAGCATAGTTTCCCAGAGAATCTGTTGTGTGATCTTTGTGGGCAGAGAGATGAGACTGACTGACCTGTAGCTAGCTGTGTCTTCCTTTTTCCTTTTTATAAAAATGGGGGTTATGTTTCCCCTTTTCCAGTTAGTGGGCACTTCACCACACTACTGCAACTTCTCAAATATGATGGACAGTGGCTTTGCAAATTCGTCTGCTAGTTACCTCAAGACCCTTGGATGCACCTCATCAGGTACAATGGACTTGGGCAACTTCATGTTCCTTACATGGTCTCAAACCTGCTCTTCTCATACAATGAGGAGGTCATTCTCCCTGTCCCTGCTTTTGTCATCTTTGACTCGGGCTGTGTGGACCAAGCACTTGGTACTGAAGACTGGGTCAGAAAAGGTGATTCAGCCTCCTCCAAATCTCAGGTAACCAGGTCTCCTGTTTCCTGCATCTGGTGAGGGTCCATGCTGTCCCTAGTAAGAGAGGCATTTAAAGGCATTTGTTTCTGAGGGATGAGTATAGCCATTGGAATAGCTGCTTTATGATTCATTTATACTGAAATATGCCTATTTCTTATCTCAATGGGTTTGATAATTAAAGTACATTGTTTTTCTATATCTCTTCTTATGAATGTTTTCATTTTTTTTAATTGTTTTTGCTTTTTTTTAGTTAACATTAGACATACCAAAAGGTGATTAATATAATGATTTATAATTTTTGTGTGCTAAGAAAGGCTTTTGTAAAAAGCATCTTTAATAGCACGGTCGGATTACCATGACTGATCTTGAAGAAGCGTATTTCTCTTATGTTTACATTCTAATTAAATCTACCTATTATCACAGAGTTTGCAGTCTTTACTTTGATAACATTTATCTGGTACTATTAACATTTGTGTGGATGCCTTATGAACATATTTCAGAGTTAAACACTATGTTTAGAGGCAGCCTTTCTTCTTTAGGGTAGGATTTACTGGTTCATTATCCTTGATGATCTCAATTACAGCAACAGAACAAAAGAAGGATTACAGAAAGAGGCATCTGGAAGCTAAAACATAAATCATAGAGGGTTTTCTATAAATCAGTATCTATTTATACTCCATATGACATGGAATATATGAATGGTATAACTTATGAAGTGCAATGGAAATATACTTCAAGTATCTTTTTCATTAGCAGACAGATTTTTTTTTTTTCGTTATCATTATCTTTCTAATTATCTTGTGTTCCTCAAATAAGTATATGTGACAAACATGGCTAGCAACTGAAATTTTATGTGTCATATCAACACAACTACAGTACTCCAATACTCAAAGAAAATGCAATGTGCTATCAGTTTTAGGCATCAATAGCTTTTGAGTCAGCACACAGAAGAAAGTTTCATATAAACAGGACTAGAGATTTGCCAGTCATTATTCTCTGTGCCCATTATGCTATTTGTAGAGACAAAGGTGTTTGGTGCCAAAAAGTAAGGCGACAGAAATTAATATTTGCAAACTAAGTCTGTACCATAACTTAGGACTAGTTATAGAAAAACAAGGTGTCTGGTTGTCAAACACGACCCTGAAATCTTAATTGAGGCACAGATATGACATAAAAAAGGATACTAAAATAATTTTCAAATTAAAATATTATCATGAGACATTAAACATTTATAAATCATTATTTCAAATTTTAAAAATGTGAAAGAAGGAAAAGTATTTATTTTTAATTCTGTAACATAAAGAAAATTAGGAAACCTAATTCATCATTAAATAATCATTAAATAATTAAATCATTAAATAATCTTGTACTTTAAGCTTAGCCTTTAACTATTATCAAAAATAGAGCAGTTCCACATGACCTCTACCAAACAAGTTTGTCAAGCACTAGGAAGGAGTTACTCATCTGGTCTAGTTACCAGCAACAGTTATGGATCATACGCTGAGTGCAGATCACTGCTATTGTCCCCTACCCTCCCTGTGTGACAAGTAATAGCCATTTGTGTCACAGGGCAGGGTAGGAGCAACCTGGCACCACTGAGGGCACTGTTCTCACTGGAACACTCACCACCCTTAGTATGGGGGAGATCATTTCCGTGGGCTGGGAGAACCCAGATACTCAAGCAAGGGTGCATAACACCAGAGAAGAGTGGTTGGAGTTGGTAACTTTTCTTTTTTAACAAATTTAAGGTATTATTAATGACACTTTTCTGTACTAATTTGAACTATGTTAGTGTTTTTGTAGCTGGATTTTTGGTAATCGTATTTTAGTTAAACTGCTGAGATTTTTAATTAAGTTAATAAATATTTCTTTCCATGTGTATATTATGTGCTCTTATGACCATAGTAAGTTTTTAACCAAAACACTCTCTGTCCTTTTTCTTTGGGGGATGGGAGGAATCCAAAGATATAGCAGATAATTACTATGCATGAGTGAAGGAAAGTCATGTCAGTAGCTACAAATTGCTTACAATAGGACTTTTCCCCTGTGGATACTGGGACTAATGAATATAGAATTAGAATTGACAATCTGAGCTATGCAGATACACTTTTGATTAGAATAAAGGTTGATTTAAGAGCGAGTAAAAGCTTGTTGACTTCACAGTACATAGATTTTTTTGTTCTGGAAGCATTACCAGCATTGCCTCTTAGTTACTCAAATTCGCAGCTGGTGTAGTTTAAATACAAATGAGTTAATGATGAAAATGGGTAGGGACAACTGTCTGCTTCCTTGGACATGCTTATGTGCCATTTGTAAGATCAGATCAAATTATAAGCTGAATTATTAAGATGTTGTTAGAAAATTCTGTGTGCATGTGTGCACATGTGTGTGAATTCACCAGTGTTTTCCTGAAACTGTTTACTGAAAAGGATGATAAAAATTATACACAATGTACAAAAACAAATAGTGGTATAAATCCACTAGAGACTCCAGTCTTGGGTTTCTCATTAAATGACTTGATGTCATTCAATCTAGGGAAACAAAGCACAACTCTAAAGCTCCCTCCCATTGAGTGACTCTTTGAAAGAATTACATCAAGACAAAAAGTTAAATTCAAAATTGAAATGTAATTTGTAATCTACAGAGATGTTTCAACAACGGAGGCATGCTAACAAATATTATCATACTGCAATTTCATTTAGAATTTGAAGATGGTGAAAACTAATTGGTCACTGGAATCCAAAGTATGCTGCCCAGGACCATGTCTAGATAACTTATGAGTATCTCAAAAGTGGGAGACCTCACAGCCTCCCTGGGCAAGCCGAGGCAGTACTTGATCACCTTCAATGTGAAAAAGAGTTTATTGAAGTTTAGAGGGAACCTGCTGTGTTTCAGTTTTTGCCCATTGCCTCTTGTCCTGTACCTGTATACTATTGACAAGAGCCTAGCTATGTCTTTTTTGAACTCATCAGGTATTATTATACATTGATGAGATCACACTAAGATTTTCTTTTTCTAGGCTGAACAGTCCCTCAGCCTCTCAACGCATATGAGATGCTTCAGTCCCTTCAGGACTTTGTGATCCTTCACTGGACTTTCTCCATCATGCCCATGTCTGTTGTACTGTGGAGTACAAACCTGGACACAGTACTCTGGAGGTTGTCTTGTCTTGTTCCCCTTCTCAAAGCAGAGCCAACTACAACAAATTGGTCAGAGCTGTGCTAAGAAAACTTGATATCATACAAACATGGAGACACCACAAACTCTAGCCAACATATAGCAGTGTTTTACAATTGCTACAGTGGAAACATTTTGCTTTGTTTATGTACTGGATGCCTGCTACTGGAGCCAGTATTAACTACTGGAAAGACTGGGGTCTTTAAGTCTGAGACACTGGGACAGGAATGGTGCATGTCCCAAAAAACAGCTACTGGGATGTCCAAGATGAGCAAGGTAAGTGAGAGACAGTGGAAATTGATAGTGTCCCTTAACAAGCCCCAGTTATGTTGCCTGAACATATGTGCACAGTGCCACTTGATATTCCCCCAGGTGGCCTACATGACTTCCAGCTGGCTCTACTGAAGAACACGTTTTTTTGAAGATAACTTTGTCTCTATATAGAGGCTTCAAATAATCTAAGAAATCTTAGGGTACCCAAATGTGTGGATAGGTCTAAAGAGAGAACAGAAACTATGGGGAAACAACATAAGGCCAAGCTGGCATGGTTTTATGAAATGCTTAACCAAGCTGATCTTCTATGACCAGGTTACTCACATAGTGAATGAGGAAAAGGCTGAGCATGTTCATGGATATGGATGACCATGTGAATGGAGCTAAAACCAGTGGCTGGTCACAAGGAGTTTCCTCCAGGGCTCAGTGTTGGGGCTAGTCTTGTTTAATAACTTTATTGATGATCTGGATGAGGGGATCGAATGCAATCTCAGTAAGTTTGTGGATAATACCACGTTGAGTGGGAGTGATGATCTGCCTGAGGGTAGGAAGGCTCTACAGTCCGGGACAGGCTGGATTGATGGTCCAAAGTCAAGGATGAGATTCAAGCAGGCCAAGTGCTGTGTCCTGCGTTTCAGTCACAACAGCCTCAGGCAATGCTACAGTCTTGGGGAAGAGTGGCTGAAAAGCTTCCTGGCAGAAAAGGATCTGGGGGTGCTGGTTGACAGCCAGACAAACATGCAACAGCAGTATACCCAGGTGGCCAAGGTAGCCAACAGCACCCTGCTCTGCATCAGAAATAGTGTGGCTAGCAGGACTAAAGAGGTGGTTGTTCCCCTGTATGCGGCACTGGTGAGGCTGCACCTCAAGTCATGTGTTTTGTGCCCTTCACTACAAGAAGGAGATTGAGTTGCTGGATCATGTCCAAAGAAGAGCAACAAAGCTTGTGAAGGGCCTGAAGTCTTAGAAATAGCAGCTGAGGAACTGGGGTATGCTTAGTCTTGCAAAAAGGATGCTGAGGAGAGATGGTATCACTCTATACAGCTACCTGAAAGGAGGTTGTAGTTGAGTGGGGATTGGCCTCTTCTCCTCCATAACCAGTGACAGGATGAGAGGAAATGGACTCAACTTGCACTGGGGAGGTTCAGATTGGATATCAGGAAAAATTTTTCCACTGAAAGAGTGGTCAGGCATTGGAACAGGCTGCCCAAGGAGGTGATGAAAGTGTTGAAAAAACATGTGGCCATAGCATTTGAGGACATGGTTTAGTTGGCTGGTGGTGTTGGTTTGATGATTGAACTTGATGATTTTAGAGGTCATTTCCAACCTTGATGATTCCATTGTTCTATATTCTTCTGGTCCAGCAGACTATGAGCTGGGGTGTCCTAGAAATCCCAAATGGTATCTAATATCTACCAGTGGACCTCACAAATCTGTGGGGTCCCCTAGGCATCTCTCCAGTTCATTCTTCTCACATACCTTTGGAGTGTTTCACACAGACCTGAAGTTTCTCTCCCTGTGATGCAAGTCTTCCCATGAATGATGCCAGGCACTGCAAGGGTCAAGTTGGAACAGAAAACAGCCAGTTCATGACAGGCCTCTTCAGAGTCATTTAGCACCTCACAACTGGAAATCACCATCTCTGGTGCTCACAGTCTGCCTGATCGACGGGTACTCAGGAGTCTGCAATGTTTTGAGAGACTGACAGGTTGTTTAAACTGCAGGTAGTCCTCTATTCTTGCAGCTGAGGAACTAGTTTATTCTATAGAGTTACCCAGTGTCTATATGCTAACCTTGGTGGCAGCCAGGCCCAAGACATGTTATCTAAGCCCTAAATGTCTAGTAGAAGCTTATGTACCTAGACCAAATGGAAATTAGATACATGATTCCCATGAATGTACATGCATCAAGTTACCTAAATTAATTTGCCTGTAATCAGAAGCTAAATTCAACGTTCATAGATGGCATTTGCCATGTGGGGAACAGGGTCTTTAAAATCAGAGGCTTGTCAGTGCCTGTAACCCCTTATGTGCTTAGTCACAGGATAGGCCCCAAATTTAGACTATATTATGGCAGAAAAAAATCCAACTCATCAAGGTCATAGCTCATGGAAGAAGGATACTTCCATACCCACTACAGGTCAGCTACATCACACAGAGAGGCTTGAGCTGAGAGTAGCACAAGTCATATGTCTCTGCATGGGACCAGGAGTACAGAAGAAACATAGAGGAAGGGCAATTTGGTCACTTTGTGTTTAGTAGCAGTTAATACAAAGGGAAGAAATATCTTCAGTAACGGTAGACTGTGAAATTAATCACAAGAGTTATTATTCTTAAAATAATTCTAGTCTAATTAAACCAATTAATTGAATTTTGTTTTCCATTCTAGATGTCTGAGACATGTTTGCTTGTATGCTGTCATACAGAACTAACTATTCCAGTGTATCAGTTATATATGATACAAGATCTCTGTCCAGCTCAATACTGAAGTATCATATAAAATCTCTGCATTCCCTTTTTACAGGGGCAAAATCTACCTTATGCTTTTAAAGAATTATTAAGTGCTGATGACACAACACGAATTAATTTCCCATCAGGGGTCTTGGTGGAGACATTAATATCAGACAAAGAAGGATTTTTACATTATGAAAATGACCCTTGATACCACAATTTGCCACACTGTTTTAATATCAGAAATAAACCAAGCTGACTCTAGAAGCAAAGCAATCAATTACTGCTTTCTTATTCCAGACTGAACTGTGCTGTTCAATTTATTCTTTGTTGTGTTTGAAGAGAGCGTTTATTTCTTTAAACTGATGTAGGATGTGTTTTTTTGGTTTTTGTTGGGTTTTTTTTTCAAAGATCAATAATTTATAAAGTCGGTAGACTTTGCCTATAAACTCTCTATATACTATTACACATTTTAAATATGCATATGTGAGGACATCTTACATAATATAGCCCTATAAAGTAAGAATAGTACAGAAGATCAAACCTGCTTAGCTTTTTCATTTAACCTTAAAGCCAAATGCTCCTTTATCATTGATGTTTTTGGTAGGGAAAGTAATACTTGTTTTTTTTTCTTTAGGGGCATACATTAGTTATATTTTTCCATATAGACATAACCCACTTTAAAACTATCTCTGAGATAAATTTTATCACTTATTTTCTGTACTTGTTCAATAATATCTTCATACTACGTTCAGAAGTTTTAACTTCTGTAAAAAGTAGATTTCTGCAGATTTTTTAAAAAATGTAAGTTAACCAAATATGTTAGCTGTGCATAAAATAAAATTGCCCGTGATATTCAATACAGAGCAGGACACAATAACAAATAAATTAAACATTATATTGGTCTACAAGGATAACTTGGAGTTTAAGAGAAATCTCACCAAATTTAAGTCTGGTCAAAAGTACTTGCAGATAAATTAGTTCTTTTCCTCCATGGATAGCTGAAACTGTCATTTGTATGTAAACTATTGTGGTAACATAACAGTTTCTGAAACAACTTTAGATGATGCTGAAGTTAATTTATGAAGGTAGGAAAAGAAGAAGAATGTTGGGAGAAAAAACTTCTTTTGATTCAAAGTGCAGGTCTTTCTGCATATATCTAGAGAAATATCTTAAAAGTGAGGTAGTACAAAAAATTTAAATGAGGTTTGTTTGGGGTTTTTTTTCCTTTGAAAGCTGTCCAGGATCTTTTTGTCAGTGGATACTATGGCAGAAACTCCTGGAAGTGCAACCACAGGATGACATCAAGGGCCCCTGGAGCAGAAAAAGAACCCATAGCTGTTCACTTATGGTTCAGTTAAGGAAAATAACCATGAGATCTCGGTAGACCAGTAATAGAGAGAATAGAGAACATAAATCCAGCACAAGTAAAATGTTCTGTATATGGTAAATATATAGGTGGTAACAATTCTTTTCCCTACAAGAATGGTAACAAAAGAACAGGGAGGACCTGATTTGAGATTGTCTCCGTGGTTAACAATATCCCACCAAATCAGAACCACTACTCCCCATCAGCAGGTCCTCCATTCTCTTTGGCAGACAGAGAGACCTGCCTTTTGCTTTGCTCACTGTTCATCACATTTTGGTCCTGCAGCTAAACATCATATGCAATGTAATATCTCTTATTATCTGCGTAGGTTAAATAAATCAGTTTTAAAGAACTCTGGCTATCTTTTCTTGCTTGGGTCTTGCCACATGTAGTACTGAATCATAAATGCAGGTACAGCTACTTCATGTTTTACATGGCCTTTACACTGTGTGGCTGTGTGTTCTCTGAATGTGGGTTTATCTTTGATTAGCCAAACATAGATACCCTATCTTAGATTATCCAAAACCAAATTCCACTTCAGAAAGTCATATACAGTTCCAAATCATAGATTTACCTATGACCTGTAGGATAATTCTTCTATAATTACATTTTATCACAGCAGGTTTATATAAGATAAAGGATACAGCTTAAAGCTGATGATTGATGTTCAAAGATCAAATAGTTGAATACTCAATGAAAGTAAATAGCTCAGTCTACATAGGCTGGTTAAGACTTCTTGAAACTACAGGACAGATTCCCTGCATGCTTATGTAACACTGAAACAAATGGAATTAGGAGTCCACAGATATCTATTGGACTTCTGCCTGCATTGAATAAAGCACTGGATTTCAACTCTTCATATACAACAATGAAAATAATCTAAGGACACAGATGTGATTCCTCAATATAGTGTTAATTTATCAATCTCTAGTAATATCTCCATTTACATGAAGTGAGTACATAGTCTGAATGTTTGTTTAGTTTTAAAGTTGTATTAAATATGGACAGAATCACATTTCCTTCTCATTGACTTAAAGGAGATACATTAATAAATACATAGGAATACACTCCTGTTTCAAAAACAGGATATAAATAAAGGTTGTCATTTAATATCACTTTTTAGATGTTAGCTTGAGAAACTGGTGCCACTGTCCATAACAAACTACACGGTGCCTCCCTTATTAACTAAACTATCTGGGAACTATTGAGAAATTTCTTATAGCAAGATTCATTAATTGAAATGTTTGCCAATAAGTGATTCTGTCTTATTACCATCATGCATAAAATGTTATTTCCAAATATTCTCTGTTATGGGCATACATTCACTATGAACATTATAACATTATATTATGAACACTGCATTTTGATATTACATTGTGAACTTCTGTTATATGTTGAAGACTTCTCCAGAGTGCTGAAATTTTTTTTTCTGGTAGAAATAACTTAATAGCTGCAAAATGTTCAGGAGTAAATTAGTCTGTTCTGAAATATAAACTAAGGTGTGTGAGAAGGGTTGGAAATACTTAGAAGTGAAAGTAAATGACAGTAGATCACTTAAAATGAAAGAACCCAAATGTCGCATCAATTATGTGTCATGTTGGGCTATAGGCTTCTTGCTGAAACTCTTTTGTTGCAGGGTAAAACATCTTAGTTCATGTAATTTTAGCAAAATCAGAACTAAAATGGCAAACTTCATAACTCCACCTCTTTAGCTTTGCAGTGTACTGTATAAACATGGCAAGTTTAAGAAATGTAAAACATCAGCAGACACATAAAAATGGCCCCAAACAGATCCTAGATGGTGGAAAAAGAAGCTATTAATATTAGCATCAAATTTTTCCTGTCAAAAAGGACTGCAGACTCTGGTGACTTGCTGTAACACACCCCCCCTAAAACAGACACCTCCCACTAAACCAGGTTGCTCAAAGCCCCATCCAACCTGGCCCTGAATGCTTCCAGTGAGGAGACATCCATAATTTCCCTGAGTAACCCATGCCAGTGTCTCACCACTCTCACACTAAAAAATTTCTTCCCAATCTCTAACCAAAATCTACCCTCTTTCAGTTTAAAGCCATCCCCCCTGTCACTACCTGCCCTGTAAAATGTCACTCTCCAGCTTTCCTACAGGTCCTGTTCAGGTACTATGAAAGCCATAATAATGTCTCCCCTGAGCCTTCTCTTCTCCAAACTGAATGACCACAGATTGAAGGATGACCACAACAATCTGGATAAAGGTTGTGTGTTTGTAAAACAATTCCGACTGCATTATAATAATTAACGTTACTTTTTTTTCCTTTTTCCTCCTCCTTGTCCTCTTCCTTCCATCCTCCCATCTCCCCAACCCCTTGGTAATAATTTGGTATGGAATAGTAATGTTTTCTGGATTGGTCTGTTATAAATTTCAATTTTATTAATAATAAATCCTTGCCTGTATGTGTAAAGAGTGTTTTCTCTTTATCTGTCAAGAAGATACTGGGAGTAAGATGAATGTAAAGAGTTCAGCCACAGAGGCACACACAGCCCTTCCCCAGCCATCTTGGTTTCATCCTGCAGGAATTATGTCTGCTTCAGCTTTTTGTGACTCCTGCTACTTCTGGTCCTGTGAAAGTAAACCCACTATTAAGGGGGTGCCCCAGAAGGTGTCACCTTGGGGTTCCTGGGTGTTGTTCCACTGCTAGGTGCAGGATACTCCTGGTGTCCCACTGGGAAGCTGTGCTGTTCAGCCTGGCAGGGCTTGAGGCATCACCTTTTCTGTTGATCACACAAGTTTCAACAGACTTTTCCAGTTCTAAGGGGTAGTTTATAGTCAAAACCAGGCTATAGAAGGAAAATAGCACTTCACTTGCTCTCCTAAAAATAAATAAATAAATAAATACAGGAACAAAATATGTATTTAAAGAAAAGGATTTTTTTCCTTAGTCTTAGTTACAACAGCACCAACAATTCAGATCTTGAAATCATTCATATTTAAGTCACCAGAGACTACAGTTTAACAAAAAGAAGTAAAAAGAAGAAGTTAGGAAAGTTAATAATATTAACTATTCAATTAAATAAAAATATGCAATTAATTTAAGTGTTTTTTTCTTTGGTATATAGTCCACAAATATGAAATATAATGTTGAAATATAATCTTGAGATAAAGAAGATTGAACTTGCGCTAGAGATGCTAATATTTAAGGGCATGAAATTGTTCTTTGATTTTGAAATCTATTTGCCATTCTACAAGAGCTCATTTGTGAGAAAAATATCTGGTCTGTGACTAGTCACTTAATGTGTTTAATGTTAATGGTTTGCTGTTGAGACTATTTAAATGGTCACCTTTCACATAAAATTATTTTTGTTCTCTGATTACAGCCTTTAATCTTTATAAATAAATGAAAAAAAAATAGGAACAAAAGAATCTTTTGTCTCGAAGGTGTTGGACTGCAGAGCCATGCATATGAAAAAGAGACAAATAGCAGGAGATAATCCTCTAAGAAGACATGTAGAAGATTAAATGATGTTTTCCAAATTAAACTATATTATATGAGGCTACTTAGATTAGCTCCAGATTAAATATATTTATGTTCCTTCCTGAAGGAAAAAGAATATATGAAACATTTAATATTTTTTGTTAATGTTTCATAGACTGCATTTTTTGGGTTCCAATCATAAAGAATGCCCAACTTCCAGGTCAAACTGACTTTTAGTTTGGACTAAAATAAATTAGACAGAAAGGTCTACACATTAAAAACCATTATTAAGAATTGTGTGATTGAAAAGATAAGTGCTCTGAACTCAATGGCAAAATCTGAATATTACTTTACCAGTTTTGGGATTTCATCCTTTTATATTCCTCTCAGGAAAAAATGATGTTGGCACACCAATGCCTTTTTAACATTTCAAAATAGCTTCCTCAAAAGGCATCAGATTTCTATGAAATGTGAATTACAGTCATACACACACACCTAGAACAATAAGGCAAAGGTCTGTGACTAATGACAGTGACTAGTTCCAGACTAATTCCTGGAAAAATGGTTTGTAACTTCTAACTTGGGCATAGACTTCCTGTCAAATGTCAGTCAGTCCTCAAAAGCTGCGTTCACAAAAGTACATGGAGTTGTTATGTAATTGCTACAATTTTTCTTTTTATGAAAAACACAGTCTCAAGTTAAATACCCAAGTTCTCCACATGCTTAAGTACAGACTCCTCAAAATCAGAACGGCTGTAGACATTTATGAGGAAAGACCTTTATCCTATGACCCATTTTCTTTTAGGTGTTAGAGCCTTGGTGCAGGATGCTGGTTTGCACTAGCCATTCATTTTGATAATTTCTCCCAGCTCAAGGTGCCTTTTTCCCTATGTGATTGCCCAATTTTCTTTTCTGTGTGTAGATGCAGGGGATGTGAGAATAACTAAAGCACTCATTGCAGGACATGTTTATACATTGGTGTAGAAGTAAAATCTATGACCTCGAGTTTTGAGTTAGTCTTCATGGTCTCTTGCTAACCCACTAATATTCAGGGGAATGGTGGGCTGACCCCTGCCAACAGCCCAACATGCAGCAAGCTGCTCGCTCACTCTTTCAACCCCTCCAGAAAAGGATGAAGGAGAATATGAGTGAGAAAACTCATGGGTAAAAAGAAAAGAAAGGAAAATAACTTACCAATTTCTATCAGAGGCAAAACAGACTCAACTTGTGGAATTTAACTTAATATAGGTACTGTCAATCAAACAAAACTGTTTAAAAGCCATAAGAAAACACCGTTCCTCTTTCTTTTTCAGCTTCAGCTTTAGACAGGTTATCTCCCAGCTTCCTGGTCTCCGCTCACCTTGTTATTATCTCAAATTACTCTCAGTCCCTTTGGTGAGGCACAGGTATCAGAGGAGGTAAGGAGCAGGACATAGCAGTTTACTTCTTCCACTCCTTCTTTCTTACTCTTTTCTGCTGCTAATCCTTTTTATTCATCATGATTTCTCCAGCATTGTTACTCCACAGGCTACAGTCCTTTCAGAGTGTTTCCAGCTTTGCCATGGATCATGCCTTATGGGTCTTGGCCTCATTCTTTTACCTCTTTTGCTGCCTTTTCTTAAACTTGTTTCTACAGAGGCAGCAAGATCTTGTCTGTGGGGCTCAGCAGTGCCCTCTGATGGGTCCCTTGGAGCTGACTGGAACTGGTTGTGTCCAGCATAGGGCAGCTCCAACCTCTCCTCACCGTTCCACTCTGCTACAAAAACCCTGTCATTTTCACCCAGTACAAAGAGGGAAGTTACACACTTACGAATACTGATAATTTGTTTTATATTGAGTTGCTGGAGTAAGCCGTGGAACTCAATTACGTCACGTTTCAGGTGAAAGTCTGAGTTATGATGATTTTCTACTTTTACAGAACTCAAGTGGAAAGTTCATATTAGTAGAATGGTTTTGATTGGAAGAGACCTTAAAGATCATCTAGTTCCAACCCCCCTGCCACGCGTAAGGACACCTCCCACTAGATCAGGTTGCTCAAAGCAGCATCCAACCTGGCCTTGAACACTTTCAGGGACAGGGAATCCACCACTTCCGAGCAGCTTGTGCCAGTGTCTCATCACCCTCACAGGAAAAAAATTCTTCTTAATGTCTAATCTAAATCTACCCTCTCAGTTTCAAACCATAGTCCCTTGTCCTTTATCTACATGCCCTTGTTAAAAGTCCTTCCCAGGCTTTCTCCTAAACTTCCTTCAGATATGAGAAGGCTGTTATAAGGTCTCCTGGGAGCCTTGTCTTCTCCAGGCTGAACAACCCTGGCTCTCTCAGCCTTTCCTCATACAAGTGCTCCAGCCCTCTAACCATGGCCCTCCTCTGGACTCATGCCAATAGTTCCATGTCCTTCCTGGGCTCCAGAACTAGACACAGTATTCCAGGTGAGGTCCCACAATAGTGGAGTAGAGGGGGAGAATCACCTCCCTGAACTGGCTGTCCATAATTCTTTTTATTCAGTCTAGGATATGGTTGGCTTTCTCAGTTACAAGCATACATTGCCAGCTCATGTTGAGCTGCGCATCAACCAACACCCCCAAGTCCTTCTGCTGAGGGTTGCTGTTAATCTGTTCTCCACTCAACCTGTATTGGTGCTTGGGATGTCCCCAACATAGCACTTGGCCTTAGTGAATTTCCTGAGTGTAGAATCCCAAAAAGAGTAGTTGTCTCAAAACTGCCTCCCTGACAAAGTGGACATTGTGCTCAGGTGGAGGCCTCATTCGATAGCCACCTGTACTCTTTTCTCTCAAGGAGAGACCCTCACTTGGGGAACCACCCTGACAAATGGGGCCCTGTTCTCACAAGAAGAGCCCCTCTTTCAGTGGCCATCCCAATAATCTGAACACTGTCATTGCACAGGGAACTCTGTCTGATGGCCACCCTGACAGGCAGGACACTGTCCTTATTCCATAAGGGACAGGGGCAGGGAAGCTGCACCCTGCGGAGGCAGAGTGACATCTTGTGTGTTCCCTGGGTAAAACCACTGGAGAGGGGGCATGTGCAGAAATAAGAGTTATTGCTGTGCCATCCCATATGGAGGGGTTCAAGTGAACACCTGGCTTTGGAAGATATGCCAAAGTGCCCCCCAAAAGGTGGGGTCAGGCGGCATAAAAGAGGCACACTCGAAATGCTGGATGCGTGCCTGCCATCCAAGGACCACAACTTCCTACAAAGATCATCGCTGGATCCAAGGGTGGTGATATCTTTCCTATCTCTTATCTTTATCTCTCCTTCTCTCTCTTTATGTCTCTGTTTCTAATCTTATCTTGGCACATGAGGGTAACATAGTTTCTAACTTTGTTAAGTATTATTCCCCGTTGCTTTGTTAATTGTTTTTAGTTGTAACCTGTTGTTTTAACAATTTCCTTAAGTTTTGGTAAATTGTAATCCACTGCTTTGAAAGCAACATCCTTCATAATTCTGCCAGTTGTAATCTCACATGCTTTATAATCTTAGTTTTAAGTTGTGTTTTTATAAAAACCTCCTGGATAATAACCTTACTCCTGAGTACTGTGCAGAGAATTCCGAACTGAATCTCACTGAATGGGTTGTCAGAAACGATTAGTTAGAGGAGGAGAAGAATTGGGCCAAGCCACACCCAGGCTCCTCTCTGAAGGAGGTTAGAAAGAAAGGGTCTGAATCTCCCTGGGTTGACACCCACTCTGAGGAACCCTACCTGTACCCACTCTGTGGGACGTAGAGATGTGCCCACTCCGTGGGAGGTGATACTTGGTTTGGCCCTGCATCTGGGGAGCTGTGCTCACTGTGTGAGATGTGACAGTGCTGCACCTACCTTGTGGGGCATGACAAGATGGAAGAATTATTTTATTTTCTAATGCAAATAAAGTTCATGTAGCCAGAAGGGATGTTACATTTTTATTGTGGTAACAAATAAAATAATTCTTGGGGAAAATCATATAAAACCTCCCTGATTTTAGCAATATTGTAAAACATTTCTTGAGCACCAAAAGAATGCACTCAGAATTCCATTGCACTTATTTCCTATTTAAAACCCAGACTAAAGAACATAGCAGAACAAAAGACTTGAATATTTCACTAATTTATCGAATCCAATCTACTGCTATTTTCCTTGAAAGTATACAGCTCCATATCCATATTTTGCTACTGGAAATCTAAATAGATAACCTTGTGTGGTGGGTTGACTTTGCCTGGATGCCAACGACCCACCAAGTGCCTCCATCACTCTCATGCTCAAGTGGAGAGGGGAGAGAAAATATGAAGATAGGCTCATGGGTTGAGATAAGGACAAGAAAATCACTCTGCAGTTACCATCATAAACAAAGCAGACTTGACTTGGGGAAATTAATTTAATTTATTACCAATCAAATCAGAATAGGATAATGAGAAATGAGAACAAATCTTAATACACCTTTCCTTCACCCCTCTCTTCTTGGGCTGAACTTCACTCCCTAATTCTCTGCTTCACCATAGGCCTCCATGGGCTGCAAAGGAACAGCCTTCATCACCATGATCTTCATCACAGGCTGTAGGGAAATCCCAGGCTGCAGTGCCTGGAGCACACCTTCCCCCTTCTCCACTGACCATAGTGTCTGCAGAGTTGTTTCTTCACCTGTTATAACTCCTCTATTCAAGATGCTGTTTCACAGCAGTTTTTACCCCTTCTTAAGTATGGTATTACAAAAGCATTACCACAGCCACTGATAGGTTCAGCTTTTGCCAGTAGTGGGTCCATTGGATAAACCTGGCTAGAACTGCCTCTATGGCACTGGGGGCAGCTTCTAGCCTCTTCTCACAAAGGCCATGACTTCAGCCCCCCTGCTTCCAAAACCTTGCTATGTAAACCAAATACACCTAGTATTCTCTGTATCACATCGAACTTCACAAAAAAAAATTTTGCCCCTTCAAACCAAGCCATGTTTAGATGTTTGGACCTCAATTCTTTCTTGTGCTGAGGAATATGAAATAATCAAGTCTAATGTTTTCATAGCATATTTATAAACATTCTGCACTTACTGAAGCTACTTTATAGCATCACATTTTTGAGGAGCAAGTTTGGGAAGACGGAAAGCAAGTGCAAGGAGATTAATTCAATCTCCCCTGTTTGCAATTTATCTATTTTTATTTTATTTATCAGATGGTTTGTCTTATCAGCAGGTTTCATAAATGTTTACTGGACTGACATGTTTAGTTAATTTTTAAAGTCCATGGTGTCTGTCTTTATACTTGGACTTCTCACATTGTATTTACTATTAGAAGAAAAAGAGAATAGGAATATACTGGCTACTGCATACCTTGCTTCTTAGTTCTCATGTGAAATAGCGTTTCAGTTTGGTCTGGGATTCAGCAAGTAATTACAAATACAAGTTCCTTATACACCTACTAGCAACACTGATGACACCATTCCAGCTATAAACATACAGATACAAGTAACTTACAAACATTATGTTATCAGCAAGGCTCACAAAGCAAATCTCCCCTAACATGACTTTCCATGGAAACAATAACAATCCTACCCTGGAAGTCATTCTCCCCCTTTCAAGCCTGGGACCCACTGCCATGTGGGACCAACTGGAATGTCCAGGACGTGGGGCAGGAACCGAGCAAACCCCCCCCTATCTATTAACCCCTGGTGTGTGTCCACATGACCACTGGGGGGTTTCAAACCTGATTTTAAGCTCGCAACTTCACATAAAACACCTGTCCTCTACAGATAAAAATCATCCACTCCATCACAAATAGATGCATTTTTTGCCATTTATGTTAGGGCACAAAATATCCCTCTAGAAATAAATTATCAAACACACAGGTTTCCAATACCTTGTTCATTTGCCAATGAAAAGGCCATGGTGTAACAATATATAAAGCACATACTACATCAAAACATATGGATAACCCACGGAACCTTAAATATAAGAAACGTGTATAAATGTGTTGCTTGTATTACACAAAATAGATGGTTTCTAGAGAACTGAAAATTCATTGACCAACTATTTTCCTGTCAGAGAGAAGAGGGATGTGTAAGGCCTAATTACAGAAAGTTGTGGTGGGTGATAGTTGTTCCAGAAACTGGAAATTTAAAGTATGAACCTGCTATTATTCATATACTTGGGAACAGCACATATGGGCACAGTCTTGCCCAAAGATGGGGTTATTGCTGCTGTTGTACAATAAAAATCTGAGGAAAAATCCTGAGTCCTGAAGAATTTGCTTTCCCCCAGTCTACCTATAGATACTACTGTCTTAATTGTTGTTGACACTGAAAAACCTAGAAGTCAGAAAAATTGGGCTCACTCTGCATCAAACTTTTATTCTGCTCTGCAGAGTTGTTCTAAGAAACCATGTTCAGGTTAGTCTCAATCAAGATCACTAAGTTCCATTTAAGGTCACTGGGGATCAGAATATAGCCTCTTTGTTCTTAAAGATTATTATTTTTCTTTGCTTCCATCAAGGCTTATCAACACATAAGCTATGTGTTTGAGTAATTTATCATATCATTCCATTAAATTGTTTTCTCTGTCTGCAAATGCTATGCCATTTCGAACTTTCCTAACAGTTTCTGTCTGTTTGCTTGTTTTTTTTCTAGTTTGTTTTTGGTTTTGTTTATTTTGTTTTGTTTTACCAGTGTAGTGTGTATATTATTTCATATGTATATTTGTGTAATTCTGAATTACTATGAGCACAGCTCTGAAAATAATGTTTGGTATGGCAGTTCTACAGTAGTGCCAATATGAATTTTGCAAAAATTATTTCTTTAACTTACTCTTTGCATTTTGGGTATTTTGATTAATGTACAAGGGCAGCAATTCTCTATTTACATGTACTTTGTAACTTAAGCAAATGAAAACAACATGTAATGAAGTAATTACAGTATACCTAGCAAATAAGACTTTTAAAGGTGCTATATTACTATAAATGTAAAACAAATAAATTCATTAATTTGCTATCTTCAGGCAAGTGTACCAGAAATCTCTGTCTTTAATTAGAATATTCCAACTGTTACAATTCAAACTGTTGAGCTGTTTGTTTGTCTAAATCCCTCTAAGTTACAAAATACATGGTTGTTCACACACACAACTTCCAGTCTTCTGCAAACAAACAGAGATTGTGACAATTTCATATAATTATGAAATAAATTGTATGCTGCTTGATATTCTGCGGTTAGTGCCTCCTGTATCCAGCACTAGGTAGAGTATTTTACACTTGTTTCCATGAGAGCAACACAATATTGAATTAAAAAATAGTCTGAAACCAGTTTGGTGTAGAAAGTTAATCTTTTTCTCTTTACATATACAAAATTAAACTACCAGGATTGAACATATACCCTCAAGTTGCTGATGTTTTAGTCATGTAATTAATCATGATTATTAGAGAATTCCTAGGCTAAACAATACTATACAAGCATGGCATTTCCCAGGAAAGGACTTGGAATGACAGTGTGAAAATACTATTGGAATTGGTTTAGATAGCCATGTTCATCCAGCAAATCATTCTCTGAGAGGAGAAAACAAAGCAGCAGCAGCTTGTAGAACTGACAAGTAGAAATCTGTGATATTTTTAAATTATAATTTTTCATTCATTCATTCAAATATTTAATACTTGGCATTGTGATAAGTACAAACACCCCTGTCTAAGACATAACCATGAATTATAGCTTTTCTTACAGATGAGGACTTCTGACTGGGTTTTCTTTCTTCTTCAAGCAGCATATCTAACATATTGAGTTTAGATACTGGCCTTCAAAAAGGTTGTAAAAGGAATTGTGTAACTTATTGATTCATTGGCATTGTATTCTACAGCTCCACTAGTTTTATCTCTGTTAGAAATACATATTCCGAAGATGACATTTGTCTAAATAGTGAGAATCTAAAATAAGGTAAGAGCTGACGCTTCATTTTGTGTTATGACTCTGCCTATTCTTGACTGGGTAGGAATACTTAGCATACTGTTATTATCTATGGTTTTCATGTATCTGTTTCTTATTTTAATTCTCAAGACACTTCCTGTCTAATATTTATCTGCACAGTTGGAGAAGCACCTATTTTCTACAAACATATTCAATGGAGATGATTTAGAAGATACACACATGGACATGTAGAATAATACTGTTACTCTTTCTGAAACCACTACTTCTGTTTTTTTCTACTTATCTTTAGAATGTCCTCTTTTGATACAGTGCATAAAGTATTATGTCTCTTCTCAACAGTACATCTTGTTTCTGGCTTTGGTAAAGTTTGTTCTGCTCTCAGCAACCAAAGGTTGCTTGGTTATGTGTTAAATTTAAGTAGATTGATACTGTGATTCAGACCTTAATGAAAGCTATGATTTATTCATTAAAATTAAATCTTCTGTTGTAGGTATTTGGAATAGAAGGCAGGGAGGAAGTGTGGAAAGGGAAGAGTTTGCTAAACAGATATTTTTCAGTGTATAGAATAAATAAATAGGCTAATTTTAGGCTTTTAATTTATTCGAGCTTCAAGAACTCTTTCTGAATGAGAACATCTGTTCCAGCACTGCTTCTACTGCTTCTAGCTCAAAGCATTTCATTACTACGCCTAACAAAATAAGTATTTGCCTCTGCTTTTTCTCATCAAACTTTTTTTTCTTTTTTAACCACCCAGTTCGTATATGGATCCTCCCATCTCCCAGCCAAGTTCTAATTTTGTGTGAAGCTTGCTCATGGGAACAAATATACATAAAAAAGCCCTCACAAATTGTTCAAATCAGGTTTTTAATATTCTATTTTGATTAGAAGATTTTATTTAATACTTTTAATACTTGAAATCTAAAACAGAGTTCTGCTAGCCATCCAGGATCTTAAATCAGTTGCTAACTATTTCTGACTTTCATTAGCTTAACTGGCCAAAGAAATTTCAAATGGCAATGCTTGTGCTTCAAACAATTTTGTTCATTAGTGAAGTCTCATCTCTGTGTCAGAAAATTATTTCCTATAAGGACTAAATACAAGACACTCTTATTTGAGACAGTTCTTTTCCTCTCATGGAATTAGACCCTAATAGGCCTTATGCATTATGTTTATTCAAGGCGTATGCATTTTCCAGGAAGAGTTGGTTGAGAATCATCTTAAAGCAGTGCTTTTTGATTATTTAACTGTTTTTTTCCCTGGGAAAACAAAGTTAAATTATTATTTTATCTGGTTTTGTTCCACTATTGGTAATCTTTGGATTATCTTTTTTTTCTCATTCTAGAGAACTGAGTCCATTCTCTCTGAGAAAGTTACCATCTCAGGAGTATCACAGAAGTCAGTAGCTGCTAGAGAAGACACAAGCTATTCAGAATGAGTAAGTTTTTTTAATAGTTTTGGCCCACTAATCCAATTACACTGCAGTGTACACAACACTGCTAAAACAATCTTGAGTAAAGACAATACAAGTATGTGAAAATATTAACATGGTACTCTTAAAAGAACCCAAAACAAACAACAACAAAAAAACCAGACAACAGGCACTTCAACATAAGAAACTCTTAGCTCCTTTGCTCATAAAATTACTCATGTACTTTGTATTGTGTAATTGTAATTGTAAATTGAGCTTGAAACACCCTCACTATTGAATAGAAGGGAAAAAAGGGTTCTCTAAACATTTTGTAACTAGCATTTTCAGGGCTAAACTGGACTTATAAGTCTTGTCATTAAATACACCTAGAACATCAAGATCCCCTGATGGCCTTTCTGATAGGAACTAGAAATGATACCTTTAATTAGAATCTGCCTTTGTCCTACCTACCCATTTTTCTCTTTACATGATTTTATTTAAAAAAAATAAAAATCTTACATTAACAAATCTTTTCTGTTTTATAATTTGAGAAAAAAAAACCCCAAAACTTTATGCAAATTACACCTGGAGCTGGTTCCCCCATCCTGGATTCCCATGACTGTCACTGTCACTGCCTGGCAGGAGCTGCTGCTGGCCTGGGGGGGCACCACTGGCCAGCCAGAGGCAATGACCTGATTGGATTGACATGGGATGGGGGCAGCAGCAGCCCTTTTTTTGTCATGACATGGAGGAACACCATCCACCTCACCCATGGGACCCCTGGAGGGCGGGCACCTGGAGGAAGGCACAGAAAGGTTGTGGGCAAGATTTTGACACAAAAAGATTTTGAGGACAGAAGAAGAAGGGCCCTGGCTGTGAAGATCAGACTGCTCTCCAATGAGCCCTGCCACAGCACTGGCAGCTCAGCCTTCCCACAGAGGGATGTGGGTGCTGCCTGGGGATGTGGGTGTAGCCAGTTATAGCACCCAGATAGATAGATCCTCCTAACATCAGAAAAGGGCTGTAAATAACTGTTGGAGGGAGGGGGGGTCGTATAACTAATTTAGCTGTGTTATTCATGAGGCATTGCTGTGTTGGTCTAGAACTTTTTGTACTGTTACACTGGACTATAAACGTGTTATATTTCAGTTACATTGTGAAGGTTTCAAGTAGTCTAACAATTGGTTCTTTTTCCACTTCTATCTTTTTTTTTTTTTTTTTTTTTTCCTGTCCATGACAAAATTTTGAATGCTACTGTCTGCAGTTTCCAAGATCCTATATCTCTTTTTGCTTTAAGACAAAAGAGGCATTGCCTTTTTCAGTCACCATATACCTGTCCTCTGTCTGCCACCATAACCTTTCCAGGACAGCCAAAGGCAGCAGACTCACTGTGGCTTTGGTTACCTCCCCTATGTTCTCAGATACATCCTCTTCCTTATGATAAACTCCTACATGCCCACTTTGCATAAATTATACCTACCTTGGTCATTTTCCAGAACTTATGATCCTTCTCTCTCCTCAGCTACATCACCAGACACTTGTCTAAGATTGTTAAAGAGCAGACCTTGTCAAAGATTCAAACAAAAAAAATAATCTGAGATGCAAATGTACTTGTGTGTATGTGTGTGTGCACACAGACACAATTTTTTCATCTCTCAACCATCCTTAGTGCTTGATCTCCACCCTGAATTACATACATTTAAATAGATAATAGATCACTAATTGCAAATTTTAAGCAAAACTTTACTTGACTGAGAACCATTTATAATGCATATTTTCAGTGATTAGCTCTCACTTATTATCCAGTGTTGCTACCTGTTGAAAGCAATTAGTCCATAACATATATATCATCTGAGGATACTGTGTGTTGTAGTCCTTGATCATTCTTAGCTAGTCAGATTGGTTTGATCAGGCTGGAGTCCTCTTCCATGATGGAAGCAGGAAGTGAGGGAGGCTTCTCTTCTTTTCCATCAAACCCTCCCTCCACCTCCACTCCAGGTGATTTAATCTCTCAACAGTCCCTAGTGCTTGACCTCCACCCTGGACTATATAATGCAAAATGTTTTCAAGGTGGAGAGTCACTTTCTCTGGACAGAGCAGGCAATTTGTTCTATTGCTTGATGATGTTTTTGTTCTTTATTGGCTTCTGCTGCTTGCACTAACTGTAAACATGAAGCATCATCAGAAGCATTATCATCATCCTACAAGTAGACACTGACTAAAAACCATGTTGTTTGTTTCAGCAAGTGCAGTTACTTAGAAGAAAATTACCTGAAAAATGAAATCACTTGGGAGAAAATCAGTTCTATCCTATCTCAGGCCAAAACATGTAGTATTCAATTTATTCATCATGGTGAAATGTGTTTCACTTAATAGCTTTAGATGGGAAAACAAACAAACAAACAAGCAAACCCTCATGGCCCTCCAAAACAAAACAAAACAGAAATCACACTTCTAGTCAGAAGAACAAAAAGCAACGCTCAATTAAATCCAAAATTTCAAGGGTTTTCACTGTAAGTCTGTAGAACTAATGAAAATTCCCCAGTGACACATCCCATATATTTTGATTTTTGATTTGCCAAAATAACAAATCAATACATTTTTTAATACTTACAAAATAGTTAAAATCACATTTAAAATTAATTTGCCTGACCTCTTGTTTCTTGAATACCTCAGAATTCTGTCATGATGAGTAAGACTGCAAAGAACAGAGATCATAACCAAAATGAAAACAATGGAACAGTTAGAAAGAGAAGGGCATGTTTCTTATGGAAATCATGACTGACACCAAATTAAGTACTTGTAAACCTAGATTGGATATTGAAAATCCCTTCTTTGGATGAGATCATCTGGCAGCTCTGTTACATTGATTACACATTTGGAAGGATTTACAATAACCTGAGTTCTAATTCCTATGCAGATCTGCTGTGTGACACCAGCAATACTGATGACAGACCTCTTTCACAATTACATTGTAAAGATTTTTACCAATTTATATTTTAATTTAACAATTACCTCTGTCATAATCAATCCAATTTTCTCTGTTGGGACTTTGTAGAGGAATACAGTTCAGAATATATTATAAATATATAAAATGTAGACTATCCCTTTTTAATTTCTAGAAAACATTTTCAGCCCTTACATACTGACAAACATGGATTTTATGATGTTTGTCATCCATTTCTTTGCTTGTAAGCACCGTATATCCCAGTCTTGAATAAGGGTAGATACAAAAAATCCTGTCTAACAATGCTTGCATAGGTGAATTTTATGATTGAATTTTATTTTTATTACATTATTATTATTGAGTTTTATTGTTTTCAGTATAATTTTTTCTCACATATTGCTAAACTTTGCTATTTCACAGAAGGATATCTGTCTTTGTTCAGATGATTGTTGTCGGCAGCATGTATCATAAGTAATGGTTGTCCAAGTACCTTGACTACAGTGACTACTTGGTAGAGAAGGAACCCAAAGGAAAAAAACACAGAGAAGAGGAACACCACAGAGAAGAGGAACTGTATATTCAGCCGTTTTGGTTCCATCTTCTTTTCACACAAATTCATTCTTCCTGAAATAAAATCTCATATGTCACATGTCAGGAATCACTGTCATCACCTGACCCATCTATCTCTATCCTCATTAACCAATTACAGTTTTGTTACCTGCATGAAGATACAGCAGGTATATTAAAGTCCACAGCTTTCTCATACAAGCATTCATTCAGGTAAATTTTGGATGTATCACTTCAGTCATATCAATGCTTCCAGACCAAGAGCCCCATACTCCACCTCTCTGAAAGTAGTAGGTCTGCCATCAGCTGTAAGTTTAAGTCGGTATCTAACCTAAGATCCTGTCCTGGTTTGGGCCAGAATAAAACTAATTTTCTTTCTTGTGATTTTATTTTTTACTAATTTTACTTTATTTTACTTTTACTCTGATAAGTAGCTATACTTCCTGATATTAAGAGCATGTTCTTCAGTCAGTGTCTGCTTCCAGGACTGATAATGCTCAATGTTGGGAGTTAAGCTAGAGAATGGTGTGCAGAACCAAGGCCACTGCTGGGTTATGAGGAACATCCTATGCTCTGGAAAGAGAAGGCGAGTAAAGGGGTCACACCTACGACTTTTCTTTAGCAGACCAGACAGGTGATCATACATGTCATATTCATACATATTCATACATATTCACTATAAATTCCAGGGATCACAAGGGTCAAGTTCTTTGTCTATGGCCACCACCCTAGGTGGTCTGTTTGTCTGCCTTTGGTGTCAATCTGTGCTCTCCTAAATCTGTGTGTTCCTGCCTCCAGCTCCTATCTGCCACTGACTCCAGGAGCCCAGCCCAGGACTTTTCCAGGGCCTATCCTGCAGCCTCAGTGGTGATGTGAGCATTACTGAAGGGAAAGGGGGAGGAATGTGATATCTTTTCTTTGTATATAGTTGTATATATTTAGTAATTTCTCATAATTACTGGTTCATTAATACTGTACAGTTTAGTTTCCAACATATAAGTCTCTGTCCCTTATTCTCTCTCCCTCCTCTATCAGGGAGATGGGGGGCATTAATAGAGAGCATCTGTCATTCGTTTAATTGTTGTCTCAGTATTAATCAGTGACAGTTTCAAAGTTGACCCAGAATGCAAAAATAACCCAAAAATCTTTCAAGCTTAACACAGGAAAAGTACTGGTACTCTGAAAACTTCTCAGCTTTTGGAGTTTTGGTTGTCTGATCTGAGAGACAACTCAGTGGTAGCCAGTGAAGGCAAACCTCCAGCCTATATGATGACACCTGAACTGGTCCCATAATAACTCCTTTGTGGTGGTCCCAAACTAAAGACCTTCACAGCCTATGAAATATCTTGTGGTGATTTCTGAGTTGGTATGAGAACCAGAAGACAACATGTGTGACCCTGCTACAACTAGAATGTTTCATATCAAGTGCCTCTGCTACTAGATCTGCGTAAGATGTCAGGATAACCTTTATTAAGAGGGGTGACTGCTGACAGGGCCTTGATTGCATCTCCAACTCTTGGGGGTTTGGCTGCTAGGGCTTGTTGTCATTACCTCTGCGATGAAGAAGAACATCCACAGGGCCCTTACAAAAGAGTATTATTTCTAAGCACATTTTCTCCATACATACTTTACTCAGATGACCTCACAAGTAAGCACACTAAAAGAAACTGTCCATCTCTTACATGATAACCTGCTGGCAGGAGTGTTCATACCAGCTATCAGCATCCAAATTGTCAGTCAGTTCCCTCTCAGCCTGAAGGAGCCAGTCAGCCTCTCCTGCCAAAGCTCCTCACCCTCAAGTGATAGAGCACTAGCAGAAAACACTCTCTCCACCACACTTTTTAGCCTACTTTATTGTTCCTCCAAGAACATACTTTAAAAAATATTTTATTTCAGAATTTCATTCTATTTCCATTTCTCTCACTCTACTGTATCAAGGTAATATGAATGAATATAACTAGTGTGAATATGCCACTTTTTTTAATTGACAAAATGAATACTGTTTGTATGCTATGAAGATGTAATACATATCATGTAATAGTATGTTGAAATGGTATTGTTCTCTCAAGAGGCATACACATTTAATTTTGGGGGGTTTTGTGTGTGCTTTAAAGGAAAAATATGTAGGCAATGTTTCTATCATAGTTGTCAAGTATTTCTGAATATTAGTAAGTTGTTTTTTTATTTTAACAACTTAAATACTGGTATCTATCTTTAAATCCATTATGCAGTATATTCTGTGAATGATCACTTTAATTTTTGTTTGAAGTGTTCATGTAAATGTGTGAGTTGTTAAACTCAGAAAAGCATGTTGCCTATGGACGAATCTAGTGATAGTACTTAGTGGAAAAAAATCTAAAAAATAGAGCTAAAAATGGACCTTCTGATAATAAGTTATCAGAAGAAGAAAATGTCCTAAGGTTGAGACCCCTGTTACAAAAAATATGAGGAAGAGAATATCCACATATACTGGGAAATAAATAAGATTTTAAGAATAGCAAACAGCTGACTTCAACAGTAGGAAGGTTCATCATGTGAAATTATTGAGTTGTAAAAGTGAGATGGCAGAGTGTAGTACTATTCCACTATATAAACTATAAACACTGTTTGTGGCTTTGAAAACCTTGCCCAGAGATTTCACAAGAACTGAAGCCTGAGTGGAAGTAATAGGTGAATTATTATCAGCTATTCAGCTTCACCAAGGAAATGGGCATTTGAGCATTTAAGGGATAATTAGGCATAATAAGTGAATCAGCATTGGCATACAGATTTTTTTACACAAATCAATAGGAATGTTTCAAGGAACAGTCTCAAAGTTGCTACTATTCCTCATGATGTTGATACCTTTCCTTATGTGTTTAAAGCAAACTACTAGCTAATAGGCTTCTGTTTTGAAATGACACCACAGGGACATTGACTCTTATATATAGACTCTTAGATATAAAGTCACAAAAGAGAAATAAAAAATGAATTGGCATTGAGAAACTTTCTCAACACATGGAACATTTTTTAAAGAATCATAAGATATGAGGAATCTGTCTCTTTATTCCTTGCTGTGAAACAGATTTCCTACTTACTATTATGTACCCTTGAATGTAAAAGAAGTGTAATAATATCATTTTAAAAAGTTTCACTGAAGCTTGGCATTTTCATCAAGTATATTTCATACAAATATCATGTGAACAGCCAGAAAGGCAACATGCTTAGGGGGGAAAACTACTGAGAAAAAAAATGAGAAGTTGTGCCAGGGGAGGTTTAGATTGGATATTAGGAAAAAAAATTTATACTGAAAGGGCTGTAAGGCACTGGGACAGGCTTTTCAGGGAAGTGGCTAAGTCAACATCCCTTGGTAGTACGGCCAAAAGAATCCTGAGCTACATAAGAAAAAGCATTGCCAACAAGTGAGGGGACATGGTCATCCTCCTCTGCTCAACACTTGTGCACTCTCCAGAACATCTTTTGTGGGAGTGGGTTCCAGAAAGCTCCACAGCCTTCTCATGAGCTGCCTGCTTCCACCATATTTCCTGAGCATTTCCTGCATTCAGTTATTCCCATTTTCTAATTACAGAATCACAAAACATTAGGGCCTGGAAGGATCCTCTGGAGATCATCTAGTCCAACTCCTTTGCTCGCTTACTTCTCCTCGTGTGGGATGAGAGGATTGGAAGGGTAAAACTGAGGCAACTGATGGGTTGAGGTAAAGACAATTGTACAGGTAAAGGTAAACTGTGCTTGCAAGCAAAGCAAAAAAAGAAAATGAATTAGTTTGCTACTTCCCATCAGCAGGCAGGTATTCAGCCATACTCAGGAAAGCAGGACTCCATCATGCCTAACAATTACTTGGGAAGACAAAGGCCACCCCTCCAAATGTCTCCACTTATTTCTTCCCCCATCAGTTCTTTCTGAGCATGATGTCATAAGGCATGGAATATCCTTCTGGTCAGCTGGAGTCAGCTGTTTCAGATATTTCCCCTCCCATTTTTTTGTGCACCCTCAGTCTACTTGCCAGTGGGGCAGTGTGAGAAGCAGAAAAGGCCTTGACTCGATGTAAGCACTGCTCAGCAATAGATGAAACATGCTCATGTTATCAACACAATTTTGGTCACAAATCCAGAGCATAGCACCATACAAGTGACTATGAAGAAAACTAACTCTGTCCCAGCTGAAACAAGTACACTACAATCTCATCTGTTAATCTTCAAGCTATATGCATAAGCCAAAATAAAATTCTTTCATTTCTCTTTCTTCTGATTTTTTTCATTTAAGACTTGTATCCTAAAAGGGTAAGCTGCACTTTAAAAGCTTACAGATTTTATATTCTCTGGCAATATAACAAGTTCAAAGTCCTGTCTACACAGTTGTGAGCAAGACAAATAACTCCTTGGATCACTTAAGACTGGAATCCACCTTTATATGCATTTGAATGTGTCTGAAATATGTTACCATAGTCTAACCTGATCTTGGCTTTCAGCTTTTCCAGGCACTTCTTTTTGACTCTAATAATTAGGATCCTTGTATTTGGTACACTTCTAGTGATGGAAGCACTTTGAAGGGGATATTGATGGCTCTGAAATGGTATGGTTAAATTTCTGCTGCTTAGACAAATATGAAGAAGTCAATGAAGGACAAGCACATGAAGTGCTAAGTCAGGCAAAATGCAGTGAAAATTCATAGTTCATTCTGTTAATTAGGAAAGACTTGGCATTCTGTAATTTTTACTGCCACATCTTGTTTGAGCATAGAGATTTCATTATTCTGTGAGAACCACTATTTTTTTTTCTTTTAGGTTTTCTCTTTTTTCTTTTTTTTTTTTTAAGCTTTGAACCTTTTAATTTGTTGGACTTTCTCCAATGTGGACCATATGAACAGTTTCATACAAAAGCTCATTTTCTGTATATTGCATTGATGCTGTCAAATCAAAAATTTACGAATTATAATGAATTGTAAAATACTGAAGTATGTTGCTAAGTTATGTCTACAATGCTAAATGAAACCTGTCTTAGGACCAGACTCTGACCTTGAGTCCTTGTCCCTGTTTAACTTGCATCCATTCTGTTATGAAGTACCTCTAAAGTAAACTTGTTCTTGAGAGGAGATTTCCTGAAGACAACCAAGGACTGAGATGACCACAGAATTTTGGATTAGGAGGTAGGTGATTTCTTGAACTGACCCCTTGCACCTCTGTTAATGAGCAGAACAGAATTAACATTTCATGCAGTGAAAATGTGAATAATCGAATATTATTTTGGAAAAAAAGGGTCTACTAATGTGGACTTTTTATTTTAGTAGGAAGATTTTGTGTATAAAAGAAAAACTGAAAAAATAAGCTCATATTCATGAAACTTTGTTAGTTTTCTTCTTTAGGTTTTTTTTTGTTTGTTTGTTTTTTTAGAAAGGATCCATGAAGTTAATTTTTGTTACTTTTTCTTGAACATGGCTGTCAGTTCTGCATAGCTCCCTTAATACCCTTTCAAGCAAACACACCATGAGAAACTATTTCAGCATGGGGGCTGTAGGTACTGAGTACCCCTGCGTATTTCTCAGAAAGGAATGAAAAATATTATCTGGAATTGCAAAATGTTTCTACTTCCTTAAAAAAACTTAAAAAAATAAATACAATGCTTATAAATCTGCAATTATTTAGAACAGGTGAGTTCAATGTATAACTGTAGGTTTACACCACAGATCCTGCCCACACTATGGCAGGAATATGAATGTAAAACTTACTGACATTTTTACATTTTTGCTGTACTTCAGTAGTTCATGAAGAGACAAGAGATAGCCACCAAAAGCAATCAATTAAATAAATAAACAAATAATCCCTGCATGTCTCTGCTTTTATATACTATCAGTTTACTAGGTAAAAAAGTACTCTAAATTTTTATTAAAAGACGACTTAAAGCTGTGCATCTAACACTTTTTGTAATGTTAGCATCAAAATATATGATACCTCTTTGTGCAGTAATTCTATGTATGGGATTAAATGTCAGAGAGATGGTATTTTACAGCACTCTAAGTTAGGAGTAACATCAAGTTTACACCCTTTCCTTTGGTTTCAAATAGAGGAATCATCTAGTTCCTGCATTTCTTTTCTGTATTTCAGGTTTTAGTAAGCCAATATTCAGCCTACTTCTCAAAGCACTTCAGGTATGAGATCAGACTAGGTTTCTCAGAACTTATTTGATTGTGTCTTTAAAATGTCCAAGGTTCATTTATGTTATTTGTCAAGTTGCCTTTCAGTTGTCTTTCATTTGTCTTTCTTATTTTTTTTAAATTCTTGTCAGGTACTCATGTATAATGTTTGTAGTGACTATAATTCACTTTCTAGCCCTATGTATGGCTCTGGCCTCCTTTCAGCTCAATCATTTCACCAGGTTATCAGCAATATGAGGAAATTGAATTGGTATTTATAGCAATATGGACACAAGATTCCTAAATCTTATTAAAATCTGAAAAAAAAAAAAAAAAAAAAAAAAAAAGTGAAAGAAATATCATCTTGCGATGAACTTCAAAGGCTCTCAAATTCACCTCCTTCTAATCCTAGTGTGTGATAAATGCCATTGAACCAGTGGCTGCATTGTGGCTGTGGGGAATATCATAAAATACCTGTTGTGATGGACTGATGCATCCAGAATGTATTCAGGCTGCCTAGGGAAAAGGTTCCAGAGACATTTAATTTTCATGTAAATAGTTTGGAATCTGAAATATTAAAGGAGGCAGTGTGGATTTTATTTCATTTTGAATTAACTGATATTTAATAGAGGTGCAAGTCTATAGGGTCATTAGTTGAGCAAGAGCCTTAAGCATGCCTATTCTCATTTTTAAGTGTGAAAATGTTTAAATACCCATGCTAGTTACTCTTGTGGCCCCTAAGATTGCAGTACCTGAAAATGTCTCAGTCTAAAGCACATTGATCTTTCTGTAGCATATTTCATATGGAAAGACTATTTTCTGAGCAGTTTATTTCATGTCAGTTCAACTATCTCCAAGTTGGTCAGAAGACTGTTAAAATGTACATTATGAGTAAGGTTCTGTTTACACTGGAAAATAGTGCAGTTTAATAAGAGAGGATTGGCAGAGTATAAGCCTTTCAAATTATTTTATCTGACATGAGATTGATTCAAATAAAAGAATTACTGGAGCCTATTCAGTTTAGTCCTAGTTGATCTCCAACTGAAAAAATGTGGTTTGCAGGCTTTAAAATCAGTCTGCAGCACAAATCAAAGCACTGTAGAACAGTAAACAAGAAAATGTGGGAGATTATCTTCAGAAACTCTGTTCTGATCAAAACTAAAACTGATTGAAAACTGTAAATATCTATATATATAATCATCCCTGTTGGGGAAGGAAAGTAGTTTCCTTAGTGTTCTCAATCCTTGAACAAGATGCTTAGAAATTACCAATAAGATCCAATAGTATTCATTTCTGTATTTTAATACCGTGAATGTAAGACTATATGTTTCATGGGAGCTGGAGAAGAGAAATCATAGAAATTCTAATGATAACCTAAATGTTGTGCAGGCAAACAGTCTGATTTGGCCACCATTTCTTTTATGTAACTCTTGTGTGATTTAGTATACTACTAATGTATTACTTGGTTAGCACAATCTGCTTAGCATTAGGAGCTACATTTGTTGAAGCTTTAGTCTGCAAGTTGTGAATTTTCACCTAGATATGTTGACCTTTTACCTAGCTAAGTAACAGAAGGTCAAAGAGCTGGTTGAAGCAGGGACATAGAGAATATACAATCATCAGCAGCAGCAGCTGTAGCCTTGGGGATGAGAAAAGAAATGGCCCACCTAGAGATATTGAAAGGATCCAGTGAACAACAGGAAGACCTCAGACCTTAGTATTACCTATTAATCCAAAGTGTTGTTTGAGGAGTGAGTAAGTTAGATTTTTAGAGTATAATTATTCAGGGTTTCCTTTTTTCATGATCCCTCTTTGGAGGCATCCAGCTTGAGCTGTAGTACTATAAAAAAATAAAAATGGACTTTTATAGATGAATCTCTTTTGTGGCTAATTGATTCAGTGGAAATCTACAGTCAAACCTTGGTATGGTGTCTGGCATGCATGATTTTCATAAATTAATGTTCGTCTAATGTAAGAAAAAAATACTGCAGTGACACAACTCATACCCTTGCTGCTTCTACCCAGTAACAGCTCAATTTGTTATCCTCCTAATATCTTGCGCTTTTTTCCTTCTCAAAAACATCCCCCCACCCCCAGCTCCATGTATGCATCCCTCACCCAAGAAGCAATTGCAAATTATTCTGAAACACCTGGGTTCTGACAAAGTGTGTATCAATTAAATGAAAGCATGTGGGCAGACATAAATTGAGACATTATTTTGGAAGATTTAGTTGTATTGTTTGGGGGATCTGGTGTGCAGAGTTTGGTAGAATAGGGTGTTTAAAAGACGTGTGAGCATAAAACACTAAAAAGTGCTGTATTTTTCTAAAACTAAATATGGGAATTGGAATAAAATGATTTCAAGAATATGACACTGCTAGAAATTTTATGATGAATCAGGACTTTGAACTTCATCAGACACAGGAACTCCATGATTCCAAGTCCTTACTTTACTAAGCTCTGTATCCTGAGATAACTGACAAAAAGTAAATGATACTGAACAAGTTATGCATAAAAATTTCATTCTTGCAAGTAAAGACCACAGGATCAAATTCCTGAAAAAACCCTACTAAAATAAAAGGTAATTTTCTACTAATGAATATATGATTGTCCAAGTAATAAGTACTTGCCTTACAAAGTTTATGCAGCTATTTTTCATATATTTATGTAATCCATCTGTTCTGAATTGGACAGCTCTTTGAATTAAAGTTGCTGCAGTTTCAGCCTTTAATTTCTAGACTCAGTAGTCTTAAGAGTTTACTGTGAAAAGGACAATCAGAGCATATGAGTGAGCCTCCTATATATCTCTCAAGTTCAAAATCTTAAATTAAGAACCTGCCTACATGAAAAATTTGCATAAAGGTACATCAGTAATTCTTTCAGATGCATGTTCAAGAATGCTGAATAAGTTCTAAAATTCTCTAAAAATCTGACAAATTAATACCCTATAATACCACGACAGATCTTCAGCAGTGTTAGTGACAGTCGGGTAGATTTTCTTTCCCCATGTTTTATAACATCAATTTTTATAATGCTTTAGTATCACATCTCGTATTTTAGTGATATATTGATATTTTTATTTGCTAACCAATAGAATGATTAGCAGAAAATTTAGGAAAATCATATTTATCAGGTTTGCAAAATCCTATAGTGCACACTGATTGAAGTTACTTTAATAATTTTCATAATAAAGTTTCAACCATCTGTATTTAAAAGTGTATATTATAATAATTCTTAGAAATGTATTGACTTTTTTTTCCTAATATAAAAAATATCAGTCCATCAACTGAATAATAGGAATATATATTGCAAACTGCATCCTGGTGTGTATCAAACACATCATAATCAGCAGGTCATAAGAGGTAATTATGCTGCTCTATTTAGTGTTGGTGAGGCCTCACCTTCGGTGTGCAGTTCAGTGCCCTTTAGTTTAAGAAGGATGTGAAGGTCCTTTAATGCACCCAGATGAGGGCAACAAAGCTGATGAAAAGGCTGGAAGGCTTATCCTGTGAGGAGTGGAAAAGGACTTTGGGCTTGCCTTATCTTGGAGGCTGAGGGTGTGACTTCATTGCTCTCTACAGCTTTCCGAGGAGGGGACGTGGAGAGGGAGGTGCTGAGCAATTTTTCCTGGTATCCAGTGATAAGATGTGTGGGAACAGTTCAAAGCTGCATCAGGGGAGGTTCAGACTAGACATTAGGAAATATTTCTTTAATGAGAGACTGGTCAAACACTGGAGCAGGTCTCCTAGAGGAGCTATTAAAGCCCTGTTGCATTAAAGGAATAAAGCAATTTAGCAGAAAATAAATCCTTTCACATGCCATTTGACCCTCAGGTATTAGAAGAGCTGTCTGAGCTTAGATTGCAAGTGATAGCCAATTTGGCATTAATGGCCCAATCGCACCCAGCACTGGACTACTATGATTCTGGATGCACTATTAACATTACACTATCCATCCAGCTGTGCTTAACATGAACTATTATAACCAGACTTAGAGATTTTGGTCACGTTCAATAAGAACTCTCATGACTAGATTAATGAATAGTGTAATTTACTGAGGCAACAGTGCACAAGCTCTTTGGATTGCCAGTGATAAATTCGCTGTCTGCAAAGCATGTGCGAATACCCCTGTTATGAGTAGTGCAGCCTTGCTACAAATGCATTAAGAAAGTTAGTAAAAGAGATTTATAAGATTCCCAGGGAGACAGTCTGTACAGTTAAGTACTCTAATTTTACCCAAAAGCATCCTGATGGGAGGGAAGAGAGACTTAGCTCATCACTGATCCCAGAGGTTATGAATATAGGGTAATTCTTGTCAGAGTATCTTCCCTCACATCCTCCCTCTCTCAAGCCATTTTTTTACTATTTCATTTCCCCTCCCTTTCCTTCCTCTTCCCTTCTCCTTTTTAGATTCCACCTTACTGATTTCTGACAATTTCTCCATATTACTAAGATAATTTTAATGTTTCACCTATACTCCAGAGTGTTTGCATTCCCTACTTTTTTGTGTCCTTTGGAAATTTTTAAATGCACTCTAATTCTATCCAAACTACTGCTGAAAATACTTAACAGAAAAGTTCCAGTACAGGTCTCAGTGAATCCCCACTCGAAATGCAGTCTGATAGTAGAATAACACTTCAAGTACAGTTGTCCATTTGATCATAAACCCCCACTTTGTTTATTTATTCCACTTCATCAGGGTGCTTTATGAAAATGTTGTTTGGAACTGTCAGCTGGATACCCACTATAAAACAGTTAAATGACTTGGGTCACATAGCAAAACCACAAAATGGGTGCCAGCTCTTTGGCATGTGGAAGACTTCTAGTGTAAAGAAGACAAAAAAGAGCAAGGAGAGCAGCCATGTTAGCTGACAGCTCCAGAGGTTCAAGGGAGCAAAAGATACAAATGTTCCTAAATTGGCTGTCAGACTACAGAGGAAGGGCACTGATTGACTTAAGTCGTGCCACAGTCTCTGCTGCAGCCAAGCAGAATGAAGAAACAGTGACTTTGAATTACAAAAGTGGGGCATTTAGGTAGCCCCTTGGAGGAGTTTTCATCAGAAGGTGAAGGAGTTCTAGAAGTTTATTGTCAGTGTCTCTGTATTTCAGTGTTGCTGCTCCTGCGACTCAGTTCCAGTCTGCAGTGTCCCTGTGCCTGTGCCCTTCAACCAGGACCCGATCCAGTGCTGTGTTATCTCCTGCATCCCAGTGCCAGGGAGAGTGTGATCCCTTACTTTATTACCCTAAAAGCAGTCCCAGGTCCTGCCCTCACACCACAGCGCCACAGCACAACCCCCACAGGGGAAAAAGCAGCATTGGTCTTAACCCCTACTTCTTAATCCTATTCTTTCTTTCCCCTTCCTTTTTGGGTAAACAGATACTATAAGTTGGGGTATATGTTTAACATCATAGTAATTATTAACTGGTTCCTTGCATACATATATATATATTGGGCATCCATTACCTCTCCTGAATTTTCATCCCCTGATTGGCCGTCTATCCCTAAATCAAATTTTTAGTTCATGTTTAACTTAATAAGGTGTCAGTCACAGTCTGAGGGAGTTCTCGGGTAGTGGCTAGCTCTTCTCACCATAAATAACAACATAAGCTCGGACCCCAACAGGAACTAAAGTTCCAGTACAGTGAAAGTTAATCAGGTTTATTATATCTTGCATGAGCTCTGCCAGTTTTCTTTGAAAGGACTAAATTAAATTAGTTTGACGTAGTCAGTTCCTGACAAATCCCTTCTTGATGACTCCTGACAACTTTATTTTTATCCTGTCTGTGTATTTTTCTTAAATTTAGGCATTTCAGTGAATTGTCACAGATTTTTCTTATTTTCTGCAATACTGAAGTTAAAGTAACTTATTATTTATTTACACAGTCATTTTTTTCTCACTTCTTTGTGTAGGTCTCCTAAACCTGTAACATCAAGAGCTGAACAAACATAATTGGTGGTTCAAAGATTATTTTACATTAGGTTTTACATACTGGAATTTCACCAAGACATCTTACAGTCTAATTGAAATAGCTATTCTCTAATGTCATTCTCCATTATTTAGGTTTATTTTACTATCCTACTATTCAGTCACAACTCAACTATAATGTTCTTGAGATCAGAACATAACAATCAATTCAATGACCTTTTCTGCATCATCTTTAATTTTTTATGCTCCCTGGTTAATTAAGATACCTGTAGTTTCTTTTATCTTCTTATTCTTTTCTGTTCATTTTGTATTCCTCACAAATTGCATCCAAGTTGTAGTTCATCTTTGAACTTCTAAACTTTATTCCCACATGCCTGATTGCTGTTTTACTTATTTATTGGAACCTTATTTATATTTTTCCCTAAGTACTTTTTTTTTGTTCAGGTAACTAAAGGAGTTAATGGTATAGGAAAAGTTTCTTACCACACTTCTTACCACACTAACTTTATTTAACAGTGAGAAAAATCTTCTGTATTCCCATCTAAGTAATTCTTAGTTTTCCTTTCATTTTAATGTAAGCAGAAGAACAAGTTACAGATGTGTAAGTTTGCAATAAAAATAACAGTTGCTAAATAACTATTGTGCATCTCTATGGCCATGGTTGTCCTTGATAAATATGAAACAAAGCTACAAACTGGAGAACAAAAGAGTGAGAGATTTCCTGTAATTGATTATGATAACAAGTAATTAAAAAAACATGGAGGAGCTGTCATGTCACAAAAGAATAAAAAAAAAAAAATAGAAAAACTCTTAGTGTTATGGTTTTTATTTCTCTCTCTCCTCAGAATGATTTCTCAGATTAGCTTTTTAAAATACTGCAGTGAGATTTTCAAGTAATTCTGCTATTTCCTGTGCCACTTGTGAAACACCATGCCAAAGAGAGATACTTCATATATATAACATTTTTATTTATTTTCTCTGCCATATACTTACATAGCTATACTAATTTACTAACATTTCTACAAGGCAGAGCTACAACGGAAAGCATGTTCTAAAAACTGTTAAAGTCATGCCATGTTGTGTAGAAGAAGCTGTATTGGTTTGAATAGTTTTTCTAAGTTAGAAAATGGTGTTGGGGATATGCAGTAATGTTTTCTGTTGTCCTGAAGGGCATGGATGTGTTAAGATTCACATTATTCAGATGTTATTCATCACATCTTTGCCTTTTATTTATTTTTAGTTTTTAAATTGAGGAGATTATAAAAATCTCTTTGCAACATGGCATTCAACTTCCAATAGCTGGGGTGTAGAACAGTCTTCAAAACATTCCATTTTAGTCTAAAATTGACACCTACACAACTAAATACGTCCCCAGACTCCACACACTGTGCTGATTATAGCACCACTGATGATGAAAGGGAACTTCAGCACCATGTCTGAATTGTAGAAATTTACATTTGGGTATGTGAATCTGGAGGTAAATCAGTGACTTCTTTCTTGGTGACTTAGAAAGTATGTATATTTTTAATTACATGATTATTATAGCATTTTCTGGGACTCTAGTGCCATGAATGAATAAGATTATGAAGTTGGCCCAGCAATGTTTCCATCTCTTACCTAAGTAAATGAAACATAATAGTTCAGAGATGTTCTAATTTTGTTTGGTTTTGAAACTATCAGTTCAGAATAGATTCCTCTGCTCTCCAGTCTTTCACATGTGAGCAATTTCTAGACAAAATAATTAGACATCTATCTTTCACCATTTTTTTTTCTTCTTCCTTTCCTCATAAATGTTCCTTATCCTTTCTAGTTAATAAAATAATATTTACAATGACTTGGTAAAATGCCCAGATTTTCTGCAAGTCCCCTATGTTTGCTTGTGTATGTGTATTTATGTACATATCATAAATTGCCTGTTAATAACCGATCTAATTTTCTAACAATTCTCCTGTGTTTGTCTAATTAGTCTTTAAGGCTTTACTAAGGCTGAAGGTTTAATCTCTTATTTCTTTCTTTCTTCACCATAAAGAGAAGAACAGTACAGTGGGAACCGAACTTAGTGTATTCTCTTTCCAGTGTCTGTTTTACAGTCCTTATCTGTAACAGGCAAGTGAAGTGTATCCTATTTACTAACTTAGACCTCTTACACCACTGACAGGGAACTACAGAACATGGAAATCTTACAAATTAAACCTTTTCTCCAAAGACCAAACTGTCTCTGGTTCATTAAGTATTATTAGGTATGTTCATGCAAATTATGTTTTACTTTAAAAGACAAAAATTAAAAAGAAACAAATCACCAAATCTCACAAATCCACATTTTTCTCCAGATAAAATTCTGTCTGATGTAGGCTCTAAATGAGATTGTACAGTTTTAACAGGGAATGATTAAGATGCAGATGATATGAATGAAAAAACAAGTTAGTGAATCTCCATCATGTCCTATTTAAGAACATTTTTTTAAGTTTTTCACTTGAAGGTTTAGCACAAAACCTTCTCAGAAATCACAAACACAACCTTACCCTCACACGACCACTACTACAAACTATGATCCTTGAACATATAATTCAGTTAGGCAACATTCGGGCTTCAGAGAGTCCAAGTAGAGATAGAAAGAGAGGAAAAGAAGACAAAGAAACCAACATCTTCTAAAAATTCCTTTTGGTTTTCTTGCAGGGTGTCTCTATATATTAAAGTTATATGGCCCTATATGTATTAAAATTCTGTAGGCTATTTTATATAGGGTTTTTTCCATTTTGGCTAGAGAATAAAAAGATTCAAAAAAGCTCAGGTCAAAAATTTCTGAATTAAGCTAAAATTAAAAGCAAAATTATTGTGCAAGTTGTTTTGGCAACAGAAAGACAGCACTTACTGTAAATACTAATGAGCTGCTTCACAAAGAGAAAGCTATTACAGCAAATAGAAAATGTCTTAGACTTTGTAGCAAGGGAATTTTTAAGTGCTCTCCATCAATAATAGTTCCAAAAAGGAAAATAAGAAATTGATTTATTTTTGAGGAAGAAACATAAAATTAAATCCATAAAAATTACTTTTCAGAAAGCAAAAAAATGTAAAATAGAAAAATCTTAATAGAAGTTTTAAATATGGCATGAGTTTAGCTCAAGCTACATTACAAAAACAAATTCCCGAATAGAATAGTCACATAAATTTCATAGGGACCAAACTATATTTAATGAATAGGGAATTATTTCAAATAACTGGATGAAACAAAACGTTTTGTTTCTTACAAGAAGGCATGCCTTCTTGTAATAATAGCTGTAAGGAAAGAAGTAAATAAGAGGTGGGAAAATGGAGTAGTGGGCAAATTGCATGAGTTTTTTTTCTGTCAAAGTAATCTTGTTTAATTTCTTTCTCCTGTAGATGAAATAATTAGCAATATTCTATTAATACAATGCAAAAGTCTTCTACTTCACTGTCATTGTTTTATTTGTTCTCTTGGTATTACTAAAATTTTGCTTTTTGCAAGAAAACTAAATATCATTGCATGGAATTTTTTAAATTATGATAATTGAAAGCTGAACCGAAAGTTTTAGTAGATATTTAAATGTTAATTCTTTTCTGTATTTTGTTAGGAAACATTGTTTTAGAAAAAAAGTCTGCCAGATACATTACAATGTGCATACATGAATGAAGGATAAGTCTGTTCTAATTCAATATTACATTTTAAGCAGAATAGCTTCTTGAACTAATAGTTTTAAATTTGATTTTGCTGGGGTTTTAATTTATTGTTATTTTAAGAATGAAACTGATAATAAATAAGAAAAGGTCAATCACAAAATATGAAATTAATTCAAGACAAATTTGTGTATTGGCAATACAAAAAAGTTGATTATTTGCCATGCAATTGAGCTAAGATACTTTGGTTTTATGCAGGTATGTCCAAACTAGGAGTGTGGTTGGTTTGGTTCTTTTTAAAATTATTTTCAGAATGATAAACATCTGGTTCAGCTGATACTCATGGAAAGGTCCATAAGGATCACGTGGAGCTCAGCCTACTGCCCTGTGCCACTGGAGTTAGATCCTCAAGGATGGAACCAGAAGGCAAGTTCCTTGACTTTAGTCTGTGATAAGGCTTAGGGCAGGTAAATTCCTGTCTCAAGTTAGGAACAGGTGCTATGGGCAGTGCTTGATAATCAAGTTCACCCGTGCTGTAAAGAGTCTGACTATAGACCTTAAACCTATCTGTCCTGCAGTATTGATGGGAGTTGAAATGAAGGATAGCTTTCTATAAAAATGTCATTATCAGGTGAATGTGGGCTCAGTTGCAAAATATAGCATATTCTTGCCAGAAAAAGACAAATAGGAAGACAGACCTCAGAAGTTATTAAATATAGTTTTCCTTCCTGTTTTTTGTTTCTTTCTTTTTTTTTTTTTTTTTTTTTTTTTTTTTTTTTTGGGGTGTTTTTTTTTGTTGTTTGTTTTAAATAATGTGAGTACTACAAAAAACTGTTCATTTGAAAATTATTTTCATGCTGCTTAACAGTCATCTTTTTTAGAATGCTGTATCCCTCCAGTAGCATTAAGAAGTAGCAGTGAACTTCTTACGTAAAGTCATAGACAATTATTGCAAAATGTGAAAAATTACAATCTAGTAGTATTACCTATAATCATTTAAGTTTTAATATATATATATATAACTCCATCTGTGAAAAGCTGTTCTGTAAATTAAGCTTTCTTAGAAATGAAAGAGGTTGGCACTAAAACATTTTTCTCTGATATTAGGCTAAAGTATTTATACATTCTTTTTATTGCGGATTTATTCACAGCTAATGAAAGCAGATGCTGAAACAGTTCTCTAAGTTCAGTTGTATTTGTGGAAAAAGAATGATGAAATTACCACACATGAGGAAAAAGACAAAAAACACATTCTTACAAAGTTCTGCATAAAAAGAAATTATATTTTATATAGTGTTTAAACCAGATTTATTATTGCTTAATTTACTGTATTTATTATTATTTGTAATAATATATATCTACAGTGCAGCGTCTCTCCCACAGGAGAAAGTGCTTCCCAAACCCCTCCGACATGAGTCCCTCCCACAGGTGCAGTCCCTCAGGAACTGCTCTAGCCCGGGCTGCTCACAGAGTCACAGATGCTTCAGGAAGAGTCACCCCCCCTGGCTCAGGATCCTCCACAGCTGCAGGTCCCCTTCTGCTCCACCATGATCCTTTGTAGGATGCTGCAACCATAGGCTTCAGGAGGACAGCCAGCCTGCCATCTCACCATGGGCTGGAAGGGGATCTCTGCTCCAGCACACCTCCTCCCTCTCCTTCCTCACCGACCTTGGTATATGCATTAGCATTCTTCTCACATCCTCCTCTTCCCTTCCCTCACAGTCTTTTTGCAGTTTTCTTTTGCCCTTCTTAAATATGCTAACCACAGAGGCCTTATCACCACTGCTGATGCTTTGGAGCTGGAGAAGTTCCGTTCAGGTTCTCACAGGAGCCACCCCTGTGGCCCTTCGCTGTTTCCAAAGCCCCAACACAAGGACACAGCACAGATGTGCACAGACTGCACTGAGGCTCTTGGGGAATGCAGCTGAGCTGGTTATCTTTCTGTTTAAAGTAATCTGAGTTTTACAGTTAAGGTTTTTTTTCAAGTCTTCTGAGATGGTATTCATTTTCAGCTTCTGTTGCAGCAGCGCTATGTGCAAAGTACATTTCTGCCAAAAAAAAAAAAAAGCAGTGTTTACAGACACAAAGACTTGTAAGATGCAGTTTTGATCTTTTTTAATTTCTCAGAAGTACTTGTTCAAAACCTTATTTACACTGATGATGAAAAGGACTTTATACCTACATAAAATTGAATTTGTTCCTACAGTCACAGGTATTTTTAGAAAATGGTTCATGCAACACAGGGAGCAATCTATCAAAACTGAAATCTATTAAAATGGTTTCAATCAAATGTCTATTTAACTTTCTGGTTTAGTTCTTTTATTGCAGCCATATACTTACATTTTTAACTGACACTCGGTATTTACTATTTTTATTAGTTAAATCCTTAATGCCATTTGAAACTTCTGTCCTAACTCCCATTCTTTAGAAATAATTTATATGAAATTTATAAAATTAACTTTTGTTTATTTTTATTTACTTAATTATAAAAATAAAAATATAACTTTATAAAAATTGTTTTGGGGGGTTTTTTGCAGTCTCAAACTGAATGGAATAATTAGTATCTCCACCTATAGATTTTTTCTTCTGTTTTTTGTTTTGTTTGGTTTGTGTGTTTGAGGCAGTAGCTTCGTTATTTTATCTTAATGTAATATGTATAAGTAAAAAACAAGGTGCAGCCAATATCCAGAAATTTGCACTCAGAAAAACAGCCCTTCTTGACCACATCCCATTATTTTCTAATTGTAATGGGACTTAAGTGGTATTCACTGTAGTTTCCCCCCCTGTTTTGTTACGTAGTTTTATTTGCAGGTCAGACTATGAGATCTTTAGACAGCCATTTCACATGCCTACTACTGCTAGCATTTGTACAGCTGCTTCATGAATTAGATCTACTTACATACATGGCATCTGAGAGCTGGCTTTTTGATTTGATTTCATTTTACTTCTTACTGAGTTAATTTTTTAAACAAATTCCCTAGTTGCAGAAGAAATGCTATAGCCAGAAAAATGAAGGTAAAAGAACAGAGATCTGAAGAGCAGTTTTGAGTTATGCCATATTAAGGAGAGCAGGGAACTGCAGAATAATTCTAAGCACACATATTCTTAGGGGGAAAATCTGGGTCTGAGCCTTAAAAGCTAGGGAGAAATTATTTGTAATCCTTGCATGGATCAGTCCCACAGTTATGCTCTAGGAACTAGAACATTCAGCAATTAAGTTAAACATAAACCCTAATTTATACTTTAGCTATGTGAATAGGATGAAACACATCAAACTAATCACATGCAGAAGGAATTTCTAGAAACAAATAGCAACTATTGCTATAGGCAATGGATTGGAAAATGTATTGAAATTGTAAATGGATTGTAAAAAAAAATGTTTGAACATAGATTGAAAAAAATTGTTCAACAATGGGAGCAAGGACAGCTTTAACCTTTCAGCTTTTGTTTTTTAAAATTATAGAAATGATTCATGATTTTCTTTTACCCTTTTTCTATTACTCAGATAGAGAATGCTCTACTTATGCATTCAGAGTTTTTTTTGACTGTGGATTTTTTCCCCAAACTGAATTTTTAAATTGAAGAATTGGTAGATAAACCAAACATTTTCAAACAGTGAATTTCTTTTTCTAATATTGCAGAAATCAAAAATGAAAAACAGTTAAGTCAGAATTCCTCAAATGAATATGGGCTACACCAGCTTCAAGCTTATTAGTAGTTAAAAACCATAGTTCTGTGTGTACTCTTCTCCTGCAAACATTAATTCTCCTGGGCAAAATATTAGATTGACTCACCAGTTCAATATGAATAGAATATTTGTCTAATATATCAAATCCTATCAGCCATCAGTATCCATTAGTTTTTAAAGATGACCTTCCTTATTTTCATGACCATTATGATGCATTCCTTCTTTTTTTATCTTCAGCTCATAACTTGCACTTCCAAGTAATTGCCTCAATAATTCATATTTCATTTTTATCTATACACTTTGTTCATGTTCTTACACATCAGGATGCTTTTCTCCAAAGGAAGAAAATTTTGTATCTTTCTCATGGAGAAAAGCTTCAGACTTTGAATACTGAAGCTGTTTTCATCAGTTGCTAATCTCTCATTCAGAGGGACCGCCTTGCTATCTCTGGCTATAGAAAAGAAACAGAGGGTAAAAAAATATAAATATGTTTTAAAGCACTGGATATTTGCTAGATGTAAGAAAATACTAAAAATGGGAAGTGTAAGTTTTATTGAAAGGCTGTGTAATTCATGACATCTCACATCAGCTATATATCTATGCTGCAAATACTCTGATCTTATTAGCTGATCTAACAACTGCATATTTATTTGTATGGCTCTAATTTTTAGATAAATGTTTTGGATATATTTAGAAATATGTAGAACATAAATATCTATTACTACAACAGTATGAGGTGTTTTTTTTTTCTCTAAAGAAACAGCACACAAGTTATTTTAGGCTTACAGCTATAATTTAAAACTTTGTTTCCTACTGTTTTCTGATACGTGGGGTTTTACTTTCCTTTTTTATTATTAAGTGTCACTCATATTTAAATTATTCATGAACTTGTTGTTTTGAAAATGTCTATGTGGCTGGCCATTAAAACCATTTGTGTTGTTTTTGGTTTTTTTCCTTACTTGTCTGAAGTGATATAGTGAAAGTCAAGTAAATAACCCCTTTATTTCAACAAAAAAATTCAGAAAATACAAGCTGACTTTTCATCACCCTGACAAAAATGTTATTGTCCAGGAATAAGAATCATGCATACCTTTTGTACATGAAAAATGAAAAGAGCTTTAAAGCTGAAAAATCACAGACTAAATAATTAGGTATGCCTACATTAAACTTTCTCATGTAATTTAATATGTCTTCACTGTAAAATTATACATTAATTACAGTGCTGCTATGATACTCTTCTACTGCACTGTCATCACAATATTTTAAGGTATTTTGTGTGCGCTTTCTACAGGAGAAAATTGATGCAGAATTTTGAGAGCAATACGTGTTTCTGAGCTCTGAATTCCACCTTCACAATGCCAGCTACCTAGACAGTAATCTCTTTTAAATGGGAACAGGTTACAATTATTGGTGACTCCCTTCTGAGGGCAACAGAGGGTCCAAATGCCATGTTGACCCTCCTCACAGGGACTCTGTAGTCTTCCTGGAGCCCAGGTTAAGGATATCATTAGGAAACTTCCCAGTTTATTACGGTCCCTGGACTATTATCCATTACTGATCTTTCATGCAGGTGGGGGAGAAGCTGAGACATAGTTGAAGAACAATCAAAAAGAACTTTGGGCCCTTAGGATGCTTGGTGAAGGAATTGGGGGCAGAGATTATTTTTTTCCTCTTTCATTCCATTTGCAAGCCATGACCTTGGATGGAACAGATGGATCCAGTCTATTAACTCATGGCTCCATGGCTGGTGTCACCACCTCAATTTTGGGCTTTTTGTTAACGGGATGGCCTATGCAGCACCAGGCTTTCTGACATTAAATGGAAGAAACCTTTCTAAAAGGGGAATGGGGGTCTTTGCCTATGAGATCACAGGGCTGATCAACGAGGCTTTAAACTAGATGTGAAGGGGGATGCAGATAATAGTACAAAAAATAAAACTGAGCTTACTAGAAATAGGTGTAGGATTTGGATTAAGGGTTGGACATGATGATCGCAGAGGTCCTTTCCAACCTGGCTGATTCTGTGAAATTAAGCAAGGACGGCAAGAGACCAGCATAGTTGAGTCTGCTGGTCAAACTGAAAGATAAGATGGACCTACACAGGCATTGGAAGAGGGGACAAATATCCTGGGAAAAGCATAGGTATGTTGACTGGTAGTGTAGGGATGAAGTCAGGAAGGCCAAGGCACAGCTTCAACTGAATTTGGCAAGGGATGTAAAGAAAAGGAAGAAGGGCTTCTACAGGTGTGTAAACCAGAAAAGGAAGGTTAAAGAAAACATAACTCCCATTGAGCCACAATTGTAGCAGGAGATGAACTTCGAAGCGATGATAGGCTCTGAGTGAGGACAGGATCAGTAGAGGACTGGCCTCCAACCAGCACAGCTGCTGACCTGCTTCAGAATGAGCCCCTTGCCGATCTCAGGCCCCACCTTTTATTGTCCCTTGATCTTTGAGCATGCGCACTTGGGCCAGCCCTAACTGGGCACAGGTGAGGCTGAGCACCGACTGAGCTCATTACTCGGCAGGTCCTGCCACCTGCTGCCTACACACAATGGTGAACTGGTAGCAACACAGAAGGAGAAGGATGAGATTCTCAACAAATTTTTGGCCTCAGTCTTCACTGGTAACTCCTCTCCTCATGGCTCTCCTGTTGATGTCACACAAGATAGAGAGCAGAGAGACAGAGTCCCGCCCACTGTAAGTGAAGACAAAGTTCACAACCATCTGAGGAACCTAAATATATAGAAAGAAGTCCATGGGACCTGTTGGCTGCCAGGTGGAGATGAAGCAGGAAACATGGTAAGGAAGGATAAGGAAAACGTTGAGGTTGCCTCAGTCTTTAGTAATACAATCATTAATACTGAGGGAGTTTAGCCCCTAAAATTAGGAGACAGGGATCATCCCTTGCCAGTCAGCTGATAGTTCAGGAGCATGACAGAATCATCTTTGTCATATCTGCTATATCAGCAGAGATTTCTCAGATTTTCCAAGGCAGCTCAAAAAGGCAATAGCTATTCAGGCAGCTAAATCCTTTTCCTAATAGCTATTAAGCTTATCAATGTGTAAACATGTTCTACTCTATGGATCCTCGGCCCAGCTTCAGAGTGGGCTTTAAAATTTTCAGTCCTGGTTTATGAAGAGGAGTTATGACAGAGATACTCAAGCTATATTTTTTTTCCTGTGTATTGACTGAACTATCTCATTTTAAGTAATAGGTTGTTCATAGTGAATCCAAGAATCTCAGCAACCTCAAATCATGCGTTTACTGTAAGGAGACTATTATGGGAATCTATATTAGAGTTATGAATTCTATTTCATAGAATGAGGTTCTTAAGCTAGGAAATTTCTGCCACTGTTTCAGACATCTATTGTGGCATTCCTGTTAAATTATCTGGTTTTATATTTAATGGAATAGGGAGAAACGCTACTGTTTCGAGGGATGGGGTTTGTGTTTTACTCGGATATGATGTATTTATATGGAATCTCCTATTTAGTTCATTAAATATTACATATATATATACACATATGCACATGAATATATATTCTCTGAATATGTAGAAATCTAGGTATTGCTTTTAGAAGGGATAATTCACAAAGCACTCAGAGTTCAGGATCACTGAGAAACTTCATCTTACTTGGATAATATTCTGTTACCGTCCGATGTAACATTACAATTTATTTTTGTTTTGGCTACACGAAACAAAGTCCAACCGGAGAAGGGTTGGGTGCAAGCAGACTTTATTTGACAATTGACACAAGCAAAATGATAGAGCCAGGCAAAAGAGGGAGCCAGGAAAAGAAGATATAAGTGAGATATAAGAGAAATGTGGAGAAAAAGAGTAAGAAAGTGTGAAGAAAGAAAGAGAGAGAGAGAGAGGGAGAGAGAGAGAGAGAGAGAGTCACCACCAGGGGCCCAGCTGCCCAGCGAGTTTCTTCAAGATGGCGCTGATCCTGGGCAGGGCCCGATGTGAGATGGCGGTGGGTCAAGAGACAACCAAACATCCCCAGCATGGACAGCCATATATACCCCTGAGCTCCTTTTGTTCCAAAGGGGCAGCTCTCAGTCAGCTGCCACAGAAGCCAGGGGCATTGGCATCAGAGCCATTGCAGACAGGCTGCCTGGAGGGGGGGCTTCTAGCACACAGCTCTTATCTCTTTCCAGGCTCCACTCCCTGCTTCGTTCCAGCCCCCTCAGCCAGGTACATCAGCATCAGTACCATCAAGGTGGCTTCCTCCACCCTGGCCAGGGCAATCGTGCCTGGAGGGACGTCCCAGCATTGCAGGCTGGCCCTCAGAAAAGGGGAGCAGTCTCCACCCAGCAGTCAGTTCTTAGTTCTTATCTCTTTCCGGGTGTCACCCCCTGCTCAGCTCTGGCCAGGCCAGGTCCTTCACCCTAGCCAGGGCTATTCACTTTAAAATTGGGGTTTTTTTGAGACCATTTCCAATCAGTGAGATCAGACTCACATATTCTGATAGCTTTGTAAAGCTAAAGTTCTACCTAATCTGCATCCTTCTTTTATTAATGTTAGAATATCTCTATGCCTAAATAAGTAGTCTTGAGTAACTGAAGACTTCAAGTTTGAAGCATTCAGGCTAAAATGTTTAAATGCATCTGGCACATGCATTTTTAGTATTTTAAGAACCAAATTATGGAAAAAATAAATTAAAAGCTCTAAACTGAGAAAACATGTCTTCCATAAAGCTGCACAAAGTATTAAACTTTTCCCCCAGATCTAGTGCTTGATAATTTTTAAATATCAAATACCTTCATAACTTCATACTTTTTCATAACTAGCATGTAGAAAAATTATTCTTTTACAGTCTGTTTAGATGAAGCAGTTTTAGTGTGCAAGATCTTTAGGTGCTGTTTTTTTTCTTTTTAGTTAGCTTAAAATAGGGAAATTTGGTGCACATTTTCATTAAAATGTTTTATAAAATGTAATAGAAAAAACCTACACATTTTCCTTACATTTTTAATTAAAAGAGAGTTTATATCATATCTGCATGGAAAAAGTTTATTTTTCTTATTGAATTATGTAGGTTTAAAAAATATATCGATTTAATTTATTATGCTTATTCTATTTCTTTCTTTTATATTCAGTATTTTTCTGCAACCGGCAATATTATGAGTAGGCAACATCTTTTTATAAAATTTGAACAAAACCAGACCAATTGAGCACTTTCTATCACTAGCCTAACATGCAATAGAGAACAACGTATGATTGATTAAAATAGAAAAACAGGCTCAAAATATTAACCTAGGTAAAATTTAGGACAGAAGGATATACTGCTAGCACTGTCACCCTCAGATATTAACGGAAACGACCATTTTCATGAGCAGAAGAGTGTAAGGGTTCTGTCACTTCTCATTGTACAAATAAAACAACACTGGCAACAAGTGGTCTATCACTTTAAAATCATATATTTTAGTCTTATGCTACAAACCCCACATTTTTTAGCAATCTACTTTTTTGATGCTAATATTTTCATAAGAAATCCACCTCAGGCTCAGTTCTAAGCAACCTGTGTAACTACAGAATATGCTGGAATCCACAAATTACATAGCCATTACTTCACAGACATGCAGTTGCCTACGTGCAAGTAAGTCCTTATGAAGAGACTGAATATATCACAACAGTGATCTAAGGAATAATCATAATAAGGCATAATAACCTTTATATAATTCTCTTAAAATAACCACTTATGTAATTAGAAATATTTATTTGCTCCATGTTGTGCATGTAAATATGTATAATTAAAAAATCCTATATAGTGTATGATATAGAAAAAAATTCAATAAATTAAATAATGAAAGAATCCCTAAAAGTTTCCATGATAAGTTTCAGCAATCTCAAACTTGTGTGCCACTCCTGCATCTCATGGTAAGTCCATGGGATGTGGCAGCTAGGCCTCACTAACAGCACTGTTAGCACGACTTTGACCTGATTCTCTAAGATAAGGGAATAACCTACTTATAAGACTTTGACCTTGAACAACCTGTCACTCACTGTGAAAATGCAGACTCCCAAGAACTTCTAGGTGGGGAGATTATGAATACAAGTCAGTGACAGACAGTTTTTAGGTTCTGGGTGGTACAGAAGAGTCCCATCAGGATCTTGGTATTCTCTGTCACATCCTTGACAGAGGTGCCCAGTGTGACTCTAGAAAAGCTCTAGAGGCAGGAGAGAAATATCTAAGACATTCCAGACCCAAGAGACACCACAGGGACCTTTGACCAAACCCAAGTACTGTGCACCCCACAGTTAGAATCACCTCACTGACCCCCTTAATTTTACTCTGAAAAGGGAAATGTGTAATTTTTTTTTTTTTTTAATTGCATATATCTGTGATTTAAATGCTTTAGTGCCAAGGTCCTTTTAGTCTCCACAATGTAAATTTCATCTTAAACCACAATGGTCTTTTATACCCTTGAGGCAATAATGCCCTTCATTTTGTATGGCCTCCCAGAGAATTTTTTTTTTTATTTTAGTCAAATTGACAGGTTTCACATCAAGGAAAATTATCTAAACCTTCTTTAATCATCTGAGGGAGTAGCTAATTCAAAGTGCTGTGTTTACACTGATGCAGTTACTAGGGTTTCTCAGCTGTCACTGTTGCCTTGATCTTCCCTCGTCTTTGTGTTTATTCTGATTAATCAGATAAGGAAAACATACCCCCCATAGGAAAAAAAGGAGTGTAGACAAGAAATCTTTTACTTTAAATACTCTTAATTTTATTGTTATTTACTAAAAGTACAGGGACCACTACTAGGGATTCTGTCAGAATCATATATGTTTTCTTTATCAGTTTTTAAAAATAGTTATTCATAAAATTTCCTCTCTGCCTTTCACAAAAGCCGTGCCTTACGTGCTCAGACCTGTGGATACCTCCTCTCCCCTCCCACATATCGTGAAATATATTGCTCCCTGCTTTTTTTGCCAAAGGAAAATCAACCCAGTCCCACAGTTACAGCTTTTGATATCCACTAGTGGATAGTTGTACATTCCAAGCAGGTTCTTCCTTGTGTAGTAGCTTCCAACATATTCCTTCTTTCATGGAAACACACGGACTTTCTTGTAACTTTTTTTGGTTCTCTGTACATGGTTTCTGCTACAAGTCCTCCTCGGTAAAATTTACTATCACAGAACATACTAATCTTGGTTCACCGTGCTAAATTCCAGTCTCAAAAGCATTTTAGGAAGAACAATGGTTTCTTGCCGTCTGTGATTTCCAGCTTGTGACTGAAGGCATGGCAACCACAGATCATTTTACAGAGAGGTGTCTCCGGTGTCTCAGGGTGAGGTATTGCTGTAACATGAAGTAAATTCTGGTGTCTCTCCATTGTAAATCGGCTCACTATATGGAATTCTAGGTTTTGTGACTAAAAGCTAATCCAGTGAAACAGAGACCCAACTAGGATCAGGTGGTGAATGACAGACCATGGACCCCAGGAATTGAATCAGCTACTCCTAAAACCATCGAAGGACAATTGTTAGGCCATTATCCCTGGCGTAAAGCTCACCAAAGGGTCAAGGGAAGAAAGTATACCTGTTTGACAGAGCTCTATGCTTGATTGACACAATTATGAATCACATATTGATTGACACATATTATGAATCATATTTCAATTTTCAATTTTTTTTTCTATATGATTAAGCTCTCCAAACTGAGTGTGTGTGTGTATAACAGTTAGTAAACTTTAAGTGGGACTATTCAGGGAGTAGGGTATGAACTGCAATTACCAACATCGGGAGAGACAGACACCCCCCAATAAAGGGTACAGCTGCCCTACAGTAAACTGAGATAGGGGAAAATGGAGAAGACCACTGTCTGGAGACCAGCTATAGGATAAACAAGAACTTGTATGTATCACCACTAGAAAAATTAACATGGTGAGAGACAGTGACTGCATAAGGGGCCTATGGTCTAGATGTGTATATTTGACAGGCTTCAGTTTTGTCCTACTCTCACAGGGATCTGTAGTTCCAAATGGAGAAAATGAAGGTGATCAGTCCTTGGTAGCCTAAAAGTAAGCCCAACACTGGTTGCCATTGTTCATGTTTATGTGGGTGCTACTTGGTTTTACATGGGTGCTAGTAAAGGTGGTGTTCTCTCTCAAACAAGAGCAAAACATACCTAACACAGGAAAACTTTCTTTATCATCAAAGCTTCTAGTCTAGCCTAGTAATACCACTCTACTGTGTATTTTCCTCATTTAGATAACTTCAGTGGTATGTAGCAAACTATAAATAAGTTTTAAAAGTGTGCATGCTTATGTGAATACTCCAATTCATTAATTTTTATTTACTTCTAGATAGTTTAAATTTACCCTGATTAATGATTTACAATTAATGAGAATTAAACAATAGTGTATTACTTTGCATTTTCTGAGAATGGACACATGACAATTATCACAGCTTAGATGACATGAAGCAGTCTAGTTGTCAGTCTGGACCTTTAGGTCAATTAAGATGAACAGACAAGATAATCCAAATTGCTGCTGGAGCAGCCATGGATCCCTACTTGTTTAGATTTATTTTTCTGTCTTCCAGATGCATTAGTGGATATGCTTATGCATTTACACATAAACTATTATTTTTGTTTGTTGGTATATTTATGCAGTCAGTCTTCATAAGTAATTATGAATTACTTACTTACATAAGTAATTTACGGTGTAAATGATGCATTATATGTATCAGCCAAGGATTTGCTTGTGTACAATGCAAGTTTGCTTTCTGACTGAAATAGAATCTCCTAGGAGATAGAAGTCCAGTTTAAAGTTTCAGTTTGAAAAGCTTTATTACAGAAAGTTTCAAATAGCTCCACTTTCATAGACTTTAATTAGTAGAATCACAGAATGGTATGAGCTGGAAGGAATCTTTAAAGATCAATTAGTCCAACTGCCTCTACTCTTGCCAGAGACATCTTTCACTGCTCAAAGCTCTCTCCAGTCTGACTTTGAACACTTCCAATGGGGGGAAGTCCACAGTTTCTCTGGGCAACCTGTTCCATTGTCTTGCTACCATTAAAAAAAATTTCTTCCTTATGTCCAATCTAGCCCTTTCAGTTTATTCACTGTCACTGTAGCCCATGAGCAAGTTCTGCCCCTGTCTTTCTTCTAAGTATCAAAAGGCCACAACAGAGCGTCTCTGGAGTCTTGTCTTCTTCAGGCTGAGCGATCCCAACTCTCTCAACCTCTCTCCAGAGAGCAGTGTTCCAGCAGTTTGATCTTTTTCATGACGGTCCTCTACACTCACTCTTACAGGCCCATTTCTTTCTTGTACTGGAGGCTCCAGACCTGGAAGCACTTATACTGGGGGTCCCAGATCCATAATGCAGATAGGATCTCTCCAGAGCAGAGCAGAATGATTTGGGTTGGAAGTGACCTTAAATATCATCTAGTTCCAATGTCCCTGCCATTGGAACATGTCCCATTAGACTTGTTGCTCAAAGCCCCATCCAACCTGGCCTTAAACACTTCCCAGAGAGTGGGCAGCCACAACTTCCCTGGGCAACCTGTTCCAGTGTCTCACCACCCTCACGGGAAAGAATGACTTCCTAATCTGTAACCTAAAGCTACCCTCTTTCAGTTTAAAGCTGTTATTCCTTGACCTATTGCTACATGCCCTTGTAAAAAGTCCCTCTCCAGGGTGTTGTAACTAGATGATCTTTAAGGTACCTTCCCATCCTAGACATTCTATAATTCTATGATTCTTTCTCTAGTGAGCCTGATTTTATCCTCTACCCCTTCAAATCTACTTCAAAGCTCTCTCTACAAGCCCCGCTAAATCCTAAGTTAGGATTCTTTTCCTCCTTTGAGACAGATGTACCTTGTCTATCACCAGCAAGTGTTGACCAGTTGACCAGCTCTTGATCAAAAAAGTGAAAATTCTGCTGGTGACACCATGCTTGGAGCCAGATCTTCTGAACTTCCTGTTCTTTCTCTCATGATTCCCTGCAGTTGAAAGGACAGAGGGGAACACTGCTTGTACTTCTGATCCTTTAATCAATCATTCCAAGGCCTTAAAGTCTGTCTTGATTGCCTTCAGACCTGCTGTAGCAATTCCGTGGCTGCCCACCTGAAAATCACTAATGGGTAATAATCTGAAGACTGTACCGGGCCAGAAAGTTTCCTCACTTCTTTAACCCAGGTTCCCAGAGCTGCAGCAGAATTCCCAAAGGAGTGAGTCTGGTCTGGCCCTACACAGGTCTCCTCAGCTGCTGTTGTAGAGATATGGGCTCCTGGTAGGTCTTTTGGCTTCCCCTGAGGATTCCCAAGTCTAGGAACTCCCTCCCTGCGCATAGCGCTTGACTGTTCCACTGCAGATCATGCTGGGACTGGAGCTGCTCACCTTGGTGACCTATATGCCTGGTTTCCTTCCTTTAGAAACCAAAAAGATCAGATAGTGTTGTATTTTTTCACCACAATCTGAAATAAGGAGACAGTTGCTGTTAGAGCCCAAATCCAGGAAATACTTCTGGGTCCAGTGGTAAAGCATGTCCCTTGATACCAGAGAGACCAGAACATTCACATTTTTGTGGGATGATAAAATTACTGCCTATGTGATCTTTTCTTTTCATTGTAGGACTTTACACAACATAATGTAGCTCAAAATGGGCTTCTTTCCAGCAAGTTCAAGGTGTCAAACGAGTGTTTCACACAGCTTTGCTCCTTAGCTTTGATGTAAGAATCTGGGAAGCACAGTGTTACTGGCAGTTAGAAGCAGCTGCAAAATCAAATTCTTATTTGTAGAAAAGCTGTTTGTATAGAGAAATATCCTCATATAATGGCATAATGGACCTCCTTTTTTTTTTTTTTTTTTTTTTTTTTTTTTTTTTTTAAAAAAAGGCTGATTGTCACAGTATTCTAGGACTTCTAGGTTTCATTTCTTATTCCACCTCCAGTGAATCACAAACTCCTTGAGAGACTTTTTTGTTGTTGTTGTTGAAGATGTTGGCGTTTAAATTTTAACATAACTTTTGCTGCCACCTTCTTGATTGATTGTAATTGAAAAGAGGCCAACCTTTTCCCTGAAAGAGCTGTATATGGAAAACTGTACATGGAAAAATACAATTAATGTCTGAGTCACAAATTCAAATGAGTCATCTTAGAACTCTTAATGTACAAGTGCAGCTCAATAGCCGACCCTACTCTGATGGGCAAGAATGTTTTGAGGTTAGAGAAGTATTGGTCACGATACAAAAGTGTGTGTTCACTTGATAAAAGGAATGAAAAAAAGTACTTTTTTGACAAGTTTCAGAACTTTTCATAGTCACAACCAACTTACAGTTCAAATAAACTAAAATAAAGCACCTGCAGTTTGTTTGGAAGTAATGGATGCTTTTGCCGCCCCCCCCTCCCCCTGTCCCTTGTGTAGCAGCCCCAGAAGAGGCAGGACAGGACAGGTTTCTCACAGAGGTCCAGGGCAGCCTTGGCTGGTTGGGGCTGTTTGGAACCAGTTGGAAGCATCTGGTTGGAACTCCCATGCTGACATGGCTGTAACTCACTCAGGGAATGCAATCAGCTGGCCAGGGACAGTGACCTGGGGGGTGGTGGAAATCCCTTTGTATTAAGGGGAACAGGAGGCGTGCACATCCGGAGCCCCAAGGTGAGCCCAGGGAAGAGTTTGCCACAGCTGCCCGATGCACCTTGCTCCTACTGGTGGGGACCACAAGGCACCAAGTTGTATCTTCCCCTTCCAACAAGCACATTCACCTGGGGAAAGTCTGGAACTCTCAACCTGTGCCTATGGAGGACTTTGGAAGTTTGACCATGAGCCCAGAGTAAAAGAGAAAGGTGATGGGAAGGTGGCATTGTAGAACAATTTAAAATATGTTGTTAATGAGGCTTTCCTGTATTGGTTTGTAAATGACTGTATATACCGTTGTAACTGGACTAGTAAACCTGTTGATTTTTTTTTTTTTTTTTTTTTTTTTTTTTTTTTGGTTTGGTGTTTTTTTGGTTGGTTTTGGTTTGGTTTGGTTTTTAGTTTTGTTTTTTTTAACTGGAGTGTGGAAACATTAATTGAACTAAAAATAAATCCTTGTTCTACAAATATCCCAAAAGGCATTCCCTTTTGCCCTTAACAAGATTTTGAATAAAAAAACTTGTTCTCTACTTACTGGCTGGTGATGTCCTTCGTAAAGGATCCTGTTAGAGCTCTGGCAAGATGATAACATTGTTCAGGCCATGGACTGGAGGGAGGGCAAGTACCTGTGCCTAGGGCTAGGTCAAGGGTGGCCTCACCTGGAGGAGGTGAGATGTAGTCCAGTGAAAAACAGTTCTCAGGAGTAAGAGCTTTGGGAGGATGTGGACAAGAAGCATAGCCCTGAGGACGGAAATGTGACTGATGGGCTCTGCTCAGAGATGCTACAGAGGCAAGACCTTGAACCCTGCAGCACACTGTAGCAAGACATCAAGAAACTACACTAAAAAAATAAATAAATATTTGGAGATGCTAAAGGGGGGTTGTGCTGGAAACTCATGGTTTCTTGAAACATTGGAGAGTTTCCTTTTTTGTTTCCAGATCTGTAGTTAACAACAAGTTATATAATGTATTGACAACAGGCTACGCAAGACTCACCAGAGCTATCGTCAGACCTGCCTGAGCCCCAGTCAAGTATGACACACTAAGAGGGAGAGGCAGATGACAAAACTCACCTGCAGGGGACAGTCTTACCCATTTGCTGACCTGGGTTGGTGTCTTGGGAAGTTTGCTGCTTGCTGGAGACTTTGATTCAAGGTAATGTGGAGACACAGCTACGGTTTGAACAGCTTGAGAATGTTACTCCTTATTTCTTATTCACACAGGCACCAAATGATAGGTGCTGGAGGAGACCCTGAGTATGTTGCAAGTGACAGCAAAGCTCTTTCACCAAGAGTGAAGGACCTGAGAAACCAGATGTTGGTTTCTCAGTCCTTCCATTGGAGAGAAAAAGGTTCAGGTAGGAGTGACTGCATCAACAAATCAGCACCTGGCTCTGTGACTGGAATTACAGGCCAGGATTTGACCTTTACAATTGCTCATCCTTCTTTAAGAAACTACTGAGAAGAGATAGGGAGTATCTGATGAAGAGGAGCAAGAATATCTTTTGACATAGGCATGGTTACCTATTAAAGATATTGCTAAGCTTTATACAAGAGGGAAGTATTGCCATGATCTGCAGAGAAGTGAAGGCAAGTGGGGGTGTTGAGGAAGCATCCAGGGGACAACATGATGGGGAGAACTTTTGCACTCCCCTAGCAATAAAACTAGGGGTTCAGCTCAGGTGCATGTAGACATACTTCACAACATGATACAAAGCCAAATAACAGTTAAAGCTGAGGGCTTCAGGGTGACCTCAAAACCAGATATCCAGGAAGACACTTGTATATGTGAGAGCTTGCAGAAAAAAACAGTGCAGCAGAAACTGTTACATTAGGGGAAATATATATGTAATTAGGTAGCTTACAGGAATTCTACATTACTGCTGTTGGTTCTTTTTGGCTTTGAATCTTCTGTTGAGTATAAAGAGAATGGAAAGCAGAACCCTGGAGTCACTGTACTTATTTTCTCAAAACAGCAAATACACATTAAATACACATTTTAAATCTGATATAATGTATTGGTTGTACACTACAACTACTTCTCAAAAGAACAGTATACCTTAAAGAATTTTTTTTCTTTTTGTTTTGGGGGGGAAGTGTGTGTAGAAATAGAGTAATTACACAAATACTGTTCAACAGTGGCTTACTCTACTATCACTGGAAGCAGTGGGCATACTCCTGCACTAGTATGTCTTTTTTAGAACGATCAGGAAAGAGTGTTTCCTTCATCTCTGTAAACATCTTGAAGAAAGACTGTAATGCTTCTAAAACATTGATATAAATAAGAACAAATCAATATCCCCTAGTAATGAGAATATGACTTTATTCCATTAGGCTTTGTAGTGTTGCAAAAGTAATGGAAAAGCTTTTATTCAACTCAGAGTGCACTTGGATAAATGGGAGGTCAGCCAGGATCTGTTCCCTACCTGTCTGTGGTTTTTAATAGAATAATGTAACATCTCCAACTTAGTTGCTGGCTAATGGATCTCTAAACTTTTAAAGTGTAACCTTCAGAAAATTTATCAACTTTTACTATGTAATATGAAATAAATAGCTGTACTTTTTTATTATTTTTTTCCTTGTTCTTTTAATGCAGGATTTTTTCTGTTGACTAAAAAGATGAAATCTGTTTTATGTACTGGATTGGTTTAATGATGTGTGAGATGCCCTGCTCAGTTTTATTCAGTCTTATGTGTTTGTTTTCATCCTAAGAGAAGAAGGGATTTTACAGTTGAAATCTTCTCAGCATTTTTAAGTCTTCAAAAATAAGAATAGTAAATAAAATTATTTTGGCAGAATAAAATTTAAAATAGTTTACATCCTAAATCTGCTATCCTTATTCTCATTGAACTAAATCGTGTCTGAATTTGTCCTGCAGTCTGTTAAGCTGGCTGGGATCAGTCCAATCTAACTTAAAGTACTAGAAAAAAATATTTGAGCTCAGAGTGCAGTTGCCACAAAATTCCTATAGAGTAAATGAAAAGGGGTAATTATTATGTATCTGAATTAACCCCTACCACTGTCCATACCCCAGCATAAATTAAATTCACAGTACAAGCACATCATTTATTAGCCTAAACTTAAATATAAGGAAACCAGATCAAAATAGTTCATTAATTTCTATCATTATTGTAACAAAATCTTATTGTAGTGTTGGTTAGAAAGACAAAAAGGAACAGCTCAGAAAGCTTTTAGTAAGTAAAATTCATCAGTAATGTGAATTTCAACATAAATCATCGTTTGATAACACCAATATATTTTCAATATTTATCTATAAAAAAACCCAAAACTTTAATTTTACACATAAACTTCCAACAGTAAATATGATAGGGGAAGTCGACAAGTAAAAATGAAATATCAGTTATTTTTGTAGTTTTGACATTGTGTTACTTTTTAATGAACATGTGACTTACTAGATTACTGTTTTCATAAGTTTTTTTAGTACAAAATACAGTTAAAGCATATGCTATGTGAGTGCTTTATGTCTGCAGTAAGCAAAAAAGGAATAATAAAGGAACATGTTACATGGGCAAGTTACTATGTATTTTCATTTGAGAGCATTTAGGTGTAGTTTTTCAATGACAGTGTTGTAGATATCCATGTTGTCACAAAAGGAGCTCTGAAATTTCACTGAGCAAACACAGCATATGCCTTTTTCTGTAGAGTAAATTTCTGCAACTATGGATTTCAGTAGTATGTGTTTGGGTTCTTTTATTAATTTTTTTTTTATCTTAACACCAAAGAGCTGCAACTGAATTAGATCCTCACTCATCTAATTCCTAATACCTAGAATATAATTTTCTTACTATTTTTCTAGGCTTGGGTATTTTCTTTTGTATTCTTACTCATAATTTTGAAATCACATAGGTTCTTTGTGTATATAATCAATTGACATTAGTCAGTATTGTCTTCATAACAAATATTTTAAGGAATAATCTAATAGTTGGTTATTTTTAGAACCGTTAGATTTTTCAAAAGTTACTGCAGTATGAGATCATAATGTACCTAAAAACTATAGGTGAGGCTTATACTGAATCCTATAATGAAATGAGATCACACACAATTTACATTTTACATTTTACAGAATGTCCATGGCTCCTACGTTTTCATGAAAATGATGTTAGTAAATGTCATCAGTTCAGCTTGTGCTTTTAATTATGGTAAAATACTCTGATATGAATCAGAAGTACGAAAACTAAAAAGGAAATAAAAGCTTAATTTTGTGAAATTAGTAGGACAAGCCTAATTAGTGATCCTAAACTAACTTCTTAAGGCAATGACTTCAGTGGGTTCAAAAAGACAGCTAGTTTGAATAAGTTAATTCTAAGTGTTTACCTATTAGCAATATTTTTTCCATAATAAACCAATGCTTTTGTACTCCTTAGCAATTTTCCCCAGTAGCAGCAAAAAGAAAGTAATACTAAAATTATTATTAATTATATATTAGTTGATACGTGCCATACAGGGAGAAATATGCCATTCAATAAAGGCAGATTGCTCAATAAAAGTTTTTACTCTTCTCATATTCTACTTCTATAAGAAAGTTGAACACACAATTGTCTTTACAATTATATTGCTTCGAAGAGTGGCAATTGATGTGGTTCAAATCTGTAGTGAGAACCACAAGTCACCAGGTGTCGCCGATAATGAACTGGGAGCTTAGGCCCAGCTGTGCCCAATAATTAGGGCCTGCCCCAGCCGGAAATGGGCGGGGCTGAAGGGCAAAATAAAAGGCATGCTCCCAGAAGCAGAGGGAAGATGCCTGGGGAGAGAGAGATGCCTAGAGACACCTGGGGAGAGAGATGGCGAGAGAGCTCCTGAGAAGAGCCGTGTCCCCGAGAGAAGGGTTCGCCGCAACACAAATCCCTTTCAAGTTATGGGAACTAAATGCAAGGATGATAAAGGTAAATATCCATCAGTGTCTTAAAACCAAACCTGAAAATTTTCAAGAATACACTCTCAATACACTGGCTCAATAAAAGACTGAAGAAAAAGAGAGAAAATAAAATTAAACCAGAAACAATTTGTGTGTCATCTGGTAAATATAATTTAGGAATCTTATTTAGTGTATAATTTACAAAAGATACAGTCTCAGAGCTAGAGGACTATCCTATCAACTGAAATTATACTTTTTGAATTGACTGATAAATCAATCTCTTGACTTGAAAAATGATCCATAGTCTAAGGACATAATAAAAAGAAATTCTTAGTACTCTCATGCTGCACAGATCCGATGGTTAGAACAGCCAAAGAAGAATTAGAACATGTAAATTCTGGACATTTTTTTGCCAAAATGTATTGAACCTGTGCCTCCCACAGCTAAGGAAATTTGTCTAAGTACTAGACAAAGGATCTGAGGCTACCTGAGGACCAAGGTAACTGTGTTCTCTATTCCTCAACTGGCACACAGCTACTGTAGCTTCAGGAAGATGAGTCCATTCAGGACTGCAAGAAAAGGATGGACAAACTTTACCCTAGAGAGCATTGGTTTGCAAAATTCTTTCTGTTCCTCTGATTTCAAGACAGGACTTTTTTTAATCTGCCAGGGGGTTTTAGGATTTTTTCTGTTTGGGAATGAAAGACAGCTTGCTGGCATCAAATTTCTAATAGCTTTTTAAAGGCAAGGATGAACTGGTATCTTCCTGTTAGGTCCTGTCATGATCAAAAGAAAACAACTCATATGCATTTATTGTTAGACCAAATGATGCTGTAACAGTCTAATAGTCCAAATTAATTTTTTGTACAAAGAAGCTTGATTAGAAAGACAGTGAAATAAACTTTTTTTAAAAAATCAAACAAACAAAACTAAAAACAACCCAAAAAAATGCACACCAAACCAAACACACACAAAAAACCAAACAACAACAACAAAAAAAAACCCCACAAAACCAAAGAATACTTATAGTTTATTCTCCTTTTTTTGTCATTGTGCTCTCCCTTCTCATTGCTGTCCTGCTGTGCCAACAGTTCTAAAGGGAAGCAGAAGGTAATAAGTGTAAACATGGATGCAGCCTTCTCATCTCAGAGCCCTGTTCAAGGCTTTGGGGTAGCATTTCTCCTTCCTTCTCTTTTTTCAGCTCTTTTGGAGGCCATCTAGAAGAGGAGGCAGGTGCCCCCTTCCCGGTGACACAAAAGGCTGCTGTCCCCCACACCAGGTCTGTCAGACCATTGCCCCCAGCCAGTCAAAGGCACTCCTCAGGACAGCAGCATCTCCCAGGGGTCATCAACAGCCATGTGAGCACAGGAGAGGGAGAATCAGCTCCAGTTGGCTCAAACAAGCTTTAAACAGCTCCAACTAGCTCCAGGTGTCCACTCCCCACCTCCCCCTCCCTGCCTTCTGAGAAGACCTTTCCTGCCCTGGCCGAGGCTGCAGCAGTCCCACAGTGCAGTTCATCCTTCATTGCATTTTCTTTCACTTAATTATTTAAATGTATTATGTGTCTTCTCAAAATATGAACATGTTCACGAACAATTGAACACCTTAAGAACTACCGTAATTCATGCTGTTTTTTACCTATCTTGCTGTTTTTTCATCATCACTCTAAAAGTCCTGACTAGGATGGAGGAATACGAAGCTGCTGAGGTCAGCAGCTGTCACTCTGTGCTCTCCCCTTCTCCACAGACATAGCAATTTTGCCACAAGACACAATTAGATTGCCAAGGTCTATTTTACTCTTTGCCTTTGGACTACTCCCAGAATTTCTTTCCTACACCCAGAAAAGTGAAGGGAGATGACACAAAGATTTTTTCAGGGACTGAATTCAGCATAATAGCAGTGCCCTAGAGACTATGGAGGAAAGCCATTGAGATAAGAAAGACAGGCTCTTCACTTGCTTCGTGGAAGGACAAGGTCATAAGTGGAAAGTGGAGAGGTCCTGACTGGAAATGAGACACAAGAAGGCAATCAAGATTACATAGGCTCCACCCTTAGAGATTTAAAAGATCCAGCTGGACAAATCCCTAAGCATCTTAGGCTGACCTCAGAGTTTATCCTGCTCTGAACAGGAGGTTGGATTGGAGACCTCATGAAATCGCTCCCAAGATGAATATTCTTGTGGTCATATGATTTTAATTGTCATTCTCAAATGTAGTGTTTTTGAATTCTCTCTTTTGGGAAAAAATACATTATAAAAAAAGCAGAAATGAGAACAGACACATCAAAGGCCTTTCAGACATCTTGCTGGAAATGCCTTTTGCTTTCCATTCACAAGAGAAAGATACTTGTTCTCCCTGTAGTAACCTAAAATCCAACTGTATGGGGATCTTTAAACTTGATTTAGCAAAAGCAGTTTGCTTATTTATTTGTTTTCTTTGTATATTATACAAATAATACTTATTTGTATGCAAATAAGCTTAATACAAATGTTAAACATTCATAGAAAACCAAAGCACTTGCTAATAGTAATACAGTATTTTATGTTTGAAGTACTTCTTGCTTTAATGTAACATATACTATGATAATTTATTGACAATTTTGTTAATATTCACATTTGTAACTAGAACTGGTCAGATCTGCTCTATCTAACACTCAGAAACCATTCAAGTGAAAAAATTGGCATAAATTACTGGCCTACAAGATGTCACATAATTCCAAGACATTCAGATAATCAAGAGATTTTTTTTTGCATTTCACAGTCAGTTTCTTTCCTGCTTCTCCTTGCTTGAGAAGAATGACAATTATTTCTTCATTTAGACCAGCAGCAAATGTTAAGCTCCAATAATCTGTTCATACTTCACTGCTTTCTAGTCCACAGATTCATGGGTACATGTTAACCAGTAGTTCTTGTGTCTCTGAAACAAATAAACATAAAGCACCTTCAGCATAGCCTGCAACTTCAATATTTAATGGGTTGCTACTTTAGTGAGACAACTAGTGGAACAAGTTGTAGCTCAGTATTAAGTGGCAGTGAAAATATGGACAGTGGAAAACCTTGACACCAAGCATATTGCATTTCAGCTAAAAACCAGAGAGAAATATTTATCTTTATGTTGGATTTTTCTTTTCTAAGATATATTTTGCTGTTTCTTTTCAACCTCATTCAGGGTGTTAGAAATGCCTACTCCAGATAAAAATGAGAAATGTGGGGAAAAGAAAAACAACAGTAAGTAGACAACTATTGGAAGACTATTGCTTTAGTAAATAATCCAATTTTTCTGTCCTTGAAACTAGAAAACTTATTTTACTCTATTTGTAGCTCTAAGAAAAATAGTCTTACAACAAGGCATAGAAACATAAAAAAAATTGTCTGAAGATCTATATTCTAAATTAAAAACTGTGTCCTCAATTATCATTGCAGTCATGTAGCTTTTGATTAGAAAACTTGCAAACTTGATAATAGCATCATTGGGAATGTTGCTTTTGTTGGACACCAGAGGTACAGCTTCCTCAATTTAAAAGGAAAGAGTAATATGAAAGAATTTCTGCTGCCAGTTCTCAAGTGTGGCATTTTCATGACCTGAAGCAGCTTTAGAGACTGACCCTTAGAAAATTATTTAATATCCACTCCATTTCACTGGCTTTTGAGGAAATGAAAACCTAAAGACTGTAGATGTTACTTAGATGTGTGGTAAAACAAAATATGTGGTTCAGTGTTCATGCTCGTTACTGATTAAGACATCCAAGACCACAATACCGATTATTAGATCACTTAATATTGGTTCATAACTTCTATTATTGAACAGAAGCTCAGGAGATAAATGTGAGGATAAATGGTCTTATTTCATAAATTACTTTGTTCCAATGCAAACAAATAAAAATAAACCAAATAAGGTAGCGGTGATAAAAATGCTAGTATACATGAAAGAGAGAAGATAAGGCATATTTGAGCTTAAGGATTTCATATGGGATCATAACTTTGGTATCACCAACTCAAACCCCCACAGACAGCAGGAAAATATATTATATGGTACCTATCAAAATTTAGAAAAAAACTGACCTAGCTGCAAGGAAGACAGAAGGAATTAAGTTTCTGCTTGTTTAGAGAAGACTGAGTTCATCACAGGACATGACGAACTCTATGAAAAGATGCCACAAAGAAGGCAATAACAGTATTTTCCTTATCAAGATAAATAAGACAACAATTAATGCCACCAAGATTTTTTTTTTTTTTTTTTTTTTTTTTTTTGCTAGAGAGTAAAAAATGAAATTAAGTCTAGCAAATAACAGACCCTTCTAGGGAGCTGGTACAGCTTTAATCATTTGAGATGCTTTTAAAAAATAGGTTAAAAACTGTCATGAGTGCTACAGTTTTTACCATAGTTCCTGGACATATCTGGAAGAATATTAATTTTTTGTTCCAGCACTATTTTGTGTGGACCTTTTTGCAAGATGGAAAAGTTCTACTTTTAAACTAATCATATTTTTTGTTCCTGTTTTTTTTGAGAGATGACTAGAAATATAATTTGCAGAAGAAATATATCTAAGTTTGTCTGTTATTGGTCCCTCTTTAAATTTTTGTAAACTATGATCTCTTAAAGTCTTCCAGTGAGTCAGAATATCCATTCTTGTGACTGTTCTGATAATCTTCTTGTTTACTCACTGCTGGCTTAAGGAGATGTTTTGAGCACAATTAAAGGGAAAATGTGTTCTTACCAAAGCTTTGTACAATCACAATGATTCTTTCCAGTTCCTAGAGCAGATCCTGAATCTGACTGATGCTAACAACATGTTTGGCTGACATGCCTATCTTACTACAAAGGGACTCATATTCACTGGGGGGCTCCATTCAGGGAACATGTTGTCATGTCTGGAATGGATGCAGGCACCTTTCTTGTGTTTAAGTTGAAGAAAGTAATATGTTTTTAAGAAAGAATTCAGTCTCTTCTCATCACGTGGCAAAAATAGGTCATTATTTACCTCTTTTATTTTCTTCTGATGAACTTCTAACACATACAAGAAGTTTTGATAGTCCCTGATACCATCTACATTTTTGCCTGTCTTTGGTGATTTATAAGTTAGGTGGTCTATTTGTTACTTCTGTATTCAATTAAAAAAAAAATGTGATAAAGCTAACTCCACAATAAGTGTTTAGTGTAGCTGAGATAATCTTATCTCAATGAATACAGAGGAAACTGAAATACTTTATTTATACATTTTTCAACAGCTTTATATACTACAGATAACTTATAGGAAGTCTGCAGAGCCTTCTCTTGGTAATGTGCTTTGAGTAAAATAATTATGTGTGTGTGAATAGAATGCTCAAAATTGCCTTTTCTGAAAAGTCTGTTTACCAAGAATTAGTGATACTGTGAGGAAGATAAAGTCAGTTTTAAACAGCTACCAGCTGAATTAAACAGTAATGAAGGGATAAAAGAAGCCTACAAGAAAGTTGGATAAGGACTTCTTACAAGGGCAAGTAGTGATAGGATGGAGGGTAACAGTTTCAAACTGAAACATTAGATATTTACATTAGATATTACGAGGAAATTATTTCCTGCTAGGGTGGTGAGACACACCAACAGGTTGCCCAGGGAAGTTGTGGATGCCCTCTTCCTGGAAGTGCTCAGGGACAGACTGGATGGCCCTTTGAGCAACCTGGAAAGCTGTACCCGACCATGGCAGGAGGTTTGGAACTAGATGGTCTTTAAGGTCCCTCCCAATCCAAACCATTCTCTGATTCTATGATTTCCTGGAGACTTTTTGAACAAGGACATCATCATATCACAAAGAAACTTAGACGGATCAACAGCATCTTTCTGAGGGAGTCTGTCCTCAGGGTCTCTGGGGCACCTCAAACCCTGCCCAGGTTGACTAGCACAGCCAGAACCCAGCAACAGGCTGACAGTGTAGTGGCATTACACAGGGACCCCACCTTTGGTCATGGGAACACGTTGCTGGTGAGAGCATCAACAGAAAGTTTGGAGAAGCATGAGGACATATGTAATTGGGTCTGCATATCTCCACAGGAGGAAGTTACATTTAGCTACCTACAATTTAGGTTCTAAATTGAGGTGATCTTCCAGTCAGTAAAGACAAATATATTAGGAAAGCAATAAATTAAAAATGCTTTAGGAATTCATTTAGACTCATATGACTTTTTGAAAGTACCTTTTCCTGCTTACTAAATATTAAAGAAGACTATGAATTATCTAAATAGTTATTTAGAATATATATAGTTCAGGAAATTATCTTGAACACTGGACACCTTTCATCCACACCAGTGAAGACATAAATCACTCTCTGGGTCTATTTTTGGTTTCTTCAGTTATTTTTCTCTGAAAAAATTAGATGTAAGCAACTTAGTACTGCTTCACTTCAGGACAAGGAATATTATTAAGTGGTGTTGAGCCAACCTACATGACTTACCCAAAATGAAGGAAGATAAATTAAAGAGTCTCACGTCTCAGGACTACTGGAGAAAGAATTTGATGTTTTTTCTAGTCTCTAATTTTTCTCTCATTCACAGTGACAATCCTCCTCCAGCTGTGTCAGGGAAATCAAACTTTTTTCACAAAAATATTATATATGGAAATGGCATATTTTTCTGCACTGGTAATCAAATAGCATAAACAAGATGAAACTCTGTTTCTACTAACATACTCTCTATATATCTTGAATATAACTTGGTATTTGTTTCAGTTACCCCCCATCTAATAATCTTGGACAAGTTATTAAAAATATCTACGTAAGCCTCAAAGATTATGGCAAGTTATAGCCTTCCTATAGAAAGGCAACAGGAGTATAAGAAGTATCTTTGAGGGCACCACAAATGCCATTAAACACCAATATTTAGGTAATTAAGTAGGTCTGTAAAAAGAATTTATCCTAGGTTTCTTTTATTTTCAAGATTTCAAAGAGTTCATGTGACTTTTTCAGAATCCTGTTTCACACAGTGATAAATCACTTCTAAAATACTTATTTCTATCCCCTGAAGAGACCTTAAATAACAACTCAGAGGCATATGGTAGGCGTTTTAGTTAAGGTATACATGGTGTATACAGATATATATTAATAAGACAAAGTATTATTCCAAATGGGAGAAAAAATAGACGAGCTGAAATGATTTTATGGAGCTACAGGATCTGTTCCTTTCTTTTTCTAAAAACTATGTTAAACTGGCAATTAAATTAGAGTTTATTAGGGATGCAATTAACACTAAATTCACTGAATAGTCTAAATGTTAGGCTTTCAACATCATGGATTTGTTGCACATGGAAACATGGCTACTTTAATTTATTATAATAATTTATTATACCATATAAGACATAGAAACTGCTCTGAAAGAATTATTGTTCATGAAAATTGCTATTGAAGGGTGAATTCTGGGTCAAAATCATAAAGCTAGAGGTAGCTAAATAAGTTCAATTTATGCAAGGTTTTATCACAATCACACTAACTACAAGATGAGAAATATGGATTAATGAATTATATTTAACATAACACCACTTCAGAAGCTGGAAATAAGCATAAGCAAGAAAACATTAGTATTCTACTCTTTAGTAATTAATTAAAAGATGCATGCTGAACAAATTACTTAGTTCCTAAGTAATTTGGCAGCAACATCTGCTTATTTTCTGAAGTCAGAGACAAAAAATGCGTTGTTACATTGTCTTACTTAGCCCCAGGAAACAGGAGAAGACAGGGTTTCTGGTCTCAGAAAGTAATTTGTCTTGCAGTAATAGTTGTATTTTTGACCATTTGACCACATTACAAACGCTCAAGAATTCCTCATTGTATAAATATGTGGATGTCTATAATAGATGATTTTCCATGGCTATCTGATATTTTTCTGGGTAACTAGATGCATTTTCTCTTCCTAGATTTTTTTTGCAGTTTCAGTTACTTTAAGTACCCCCTATCTTTTATTCCTTAAGTCTGATAAGGTATTTTAAAGATACAAGTCTGCAATGCCTCCCTTTCAATTTTTGTTGAAAAGACCTTGGCATACAGGGAGTTCAGACAGAACTGTCCAGGATCTGACAGTGGTAGCAAGCACATTCAAAGAGAGACTGTGAATCCTGTGATGTCTTATCTGGCCCAGAAATTAGTATTGCAATGTTCTCTATAATTTAAATGAATCCCTTCTTTCAATATGTAAAGAGGGCTTTTAAGAAAAGCGAAGAGAGATTCTACCACAGCCTATGGTGATGGGACAAGTTGCAACAGTTTTAATCTGAAATAGTGTAGATAAAGACAAGAGATAAGGAAGAAATTTTTTTATGGGGGTGGTGAGCCACTGAAACAGGCTGTTGGAAAGAAGCTGTAGATGCCTCATTCCTGGAAGTTTTCGTAGTTTGTATGGATGGGACTTAGAGCAGCCTGATCTATTGAAAGATGTCCCTGCCCATTGCAGAGAGTTTGGACTACATGGTCTTTAAAAGTCAAGAGGGTAAATGATTGATGTATTTTATTAGAGTAAAATTAAATAGAAATGGTTTACATTTCAAGATGTGCATATTAGATATGCACGTTTTATTTCTATGCATATAGAATACTATGCATAAAATGTTTTCCCGAGGACATTTCAGGCTTCTCCTATTTTCATTCTTTCTTGCAGTGGGAATTTGATGGTAGCCCTCTCAGTATTGGAATAAAAAATCAAGGAAGAATGGAAAGAATACCAGTTGCCCTACTGTGGTTGCAGCTTCTGCATAAATTATACCTATTGTGATTAGTTCAATCTTATGATTCCATTGAGAAAGCAATTAAAGAAATTCCAACTCAAATCAAACTGTTAATTAAGTTCCCACACGTGTAGCGTTGCAAGCCAATGACTGCTTTTCAGAAACATGTGTGAACTGAATCTTACGACACTTTTTAATTTTGTTCTCTGTGGTACTCAAACCAACATAATTGCATCTCTAGATAAACCTAAGGAAGAAGAAAATATACAAGATATAATAAAAAGATATGATGCTGATGAAGACAACACTGTTACTGCAGCTGTGTTATTTAATAGCAGATTGCTCTCTTTCCATAGTGAATTTTTAATTCTTATTATTTTTCCATTGTAATAAACTAATTTTTTTTGTTGTTACATTCACAAACCAAAGCTATATCTTTACAAAATGCAGAACAGAAATTAAATTCTCATAGCAAGTGGTAATGAAGGTGAACTGTGAAATAAAATTCCTGCAGTTTCTTATCTTCTGAAAATCATAAATGAACAAAAGTATGATTGAATCATTACAGTTGAGCCTAGCTAAATAGTTTTGCAAAAATATTAACCACTATTGACAAAGCTTATGAGTAGTATCATTAAAAAATATTACTATGAAGGATGGAAGCCTGTTCTGTGCTACCTTTTCCAGAAGAAAGGCATGTTTGGCTTTTTTTTTTTCAATAACTGCAACTGAATTCATTAATGGAATACCGAAGTCCACTTTTCCACAACTGTTGAAGCTATTTTCTTCTTTTACAAGTGTTTTTAATCTGCAGGTCTTTATTTTTCCTTTATTCTGATTAAATTAGTTCTGAGTGTTTATCTGAGAATCCAAGCAGACGTCTCTCCTCTACCCTCATAAACTGATAATTCTCTAGAGAGTTGTTTCTAAGAACTTCAGAAATCCTTGCAGAAACAGTTCCATGATAGGTCAAAACCACTGGGAAAAAGATTAATAAATTCAAATATTTGCCATCTTCTTCCTTCAGCTTTCTGTGTTGTTAGTCAGAGATAACAGAACATGAAATTCTAGATTCTTTTGTCCTTAAGGGAGATACAATAGATAAACTGATACTGAAAAATGCCACCTCATCGGTGTCAATATAAGTTCAGTGCATCTATTTTGAGAATGATTTTTGTGGTTGGATTTTTTAATGTCAGATTTCTCTTCAGGAATTATTTACTTTTACTGCTGTTGAAATAAGAATTCCTGATGTCTGCTTAACTCCTGATGGTTTAGATTCATTTTTTAAAATAGATTTGGAAAACATTTTTTTAAAGAGTTCCAAAATCAAGGGTTAAATCAAACCCTGGTTTTTCAATAAATGGTGATTTTGCACTTAGTGCCTACTTAATGTTCCATTTTATTTTCCAATAAAATATTTAATTATACACTGCAGAATCCTTAATCTTAACACTATGATACAGCTTGTAAACCTGTATAAAGAAGGTGAAAGGAGATATCTATATGTCCTATTAGGATATGAGAAGTAGTAGAAGTTCAGCCCTAGTTTTTTGTCTCAAATTGATTTGAACATTCTGTACAGTACCAGCCAGTATTATGAGTCAATAACATGTCAATACCCTGAAGCAATTTCAGTAAAATTATGAGGAAAATACAAATATATAAATAAACCCAAATTTAGCATGCAGAGAATAATCAGGTAGGCTAAGTCAACATAAACATTTAAGCCTTGCTCTTAAGACAATTAAAAGAAAAATTCCTTGAGATCCTGAGGCTGAAAGCAAAAATATGTTGGGAAAATTAAATTTTAAAAAATCCAGTTGCTAACAGATCAAAGCATGATTTTTAGATTTAATAGTATTATGAATCCTAGAAACACATATAGTTATCTTGGCATGAATATGAGTTTTATTCAGATTGGTTAAAAGAACTGTGTAGATCAAAGATTAGACAGTAAAACTCAAAACATATGAGGGCTTCTTAAATAATGAGTTTGAATCAAGCTATACCTGTATGCTGCATTTGCTGTGTGAGCTTGAAATTCTGAAAAAATGTAAGATTATTTAATTTTTATTACCTTCAAATTTGTATTCCTTTGATGAAATTTGTGTAACTGAATGGCTACCTTTTTTACCATGAAATTTTACTTCAAGTTTATTGTTAGTTTACAGAATAGCCATTATAATCAAATTCAGTTTCTTTCCTTACAGACATATGAGGTTGATTTAAATAACTTAAAGTATATTACAAGAAAAACTGCAGAAATTAGGCTTAGTAGTACATTTAATATTATTTCTTACCTGAAAGAATACAACTGTATTTCTTTCTTCTATCTCTGTACAACACACTATTTTTTGTTGTTATAGATTCTAGTCTTAATGATCTAATGGAATGCCATCAAGATGGCATTTCTGAAGTTACCATTGTGAGGGAAGTACTAGAGAAGTAAAATTTTGCCTTTGTACAGATTACCTATAGCACTAAGTATAGTTTCAAATTAATGGACAATTTTATTTTATTTTTTCACAAGACAATTATAATAAATTATTGAAAAGTTATTTTCTTCTAAGACTGGATAAGGATATATTTATGAGAAAAATGCAATAATAGACCAAAGGCTTTTCTTACCTTGTGTCTTTGTTAAACACAGAGAATTCCTCCTTCACTTTTTTGAATATTCTGCTAAAAGTATATTTCTTACTTTCCATTCCCTTCCCCTTTCTAAATTAATCTGTATATTTTTTTCCAAGAACTACATTCACAAATTAATATCTCGAGCTTGCATTACTTTTTCGAGGAGGTAGTATCTTTAAATATGCATGTGACCTTATAGTCTCTAGAAATGCATGTGAAAGTAAAAGCAAGGGTTTTTTTAGATGATATTATTTCAATATACCAATCTTAGAACTTATGCCAAATTTCTATTTTATGCAGAGAAAAAAAAAGAAAAGCATTTTTATTGACCGTCAGCAGGACATTTAAGAAACCTATCCATTTGCGAAGAACAGTTTGCTCCTTTGCAATTGTCTTTGAAAGCTAAATGCATATATATATATTGAAGTTCACATAGTTCAAGGGTAATATTATGTAACATTGTTTACTGGCATGAGATAGTCCTCTTAACATGGTTGGTTGCTTTTTTAAATTTTTCTGTTTCTGTGCAAAAGATGGAGAATCATATAGACTATTCATGAATCTCTAAAATCTGTTGCCTAAGTTAACTACTTTTATAACATGACAATTCAGAAGATTATAAAACAGTACAGCGTCTTTATGAAAAATTCAGCATACACTTCAAAATGTTTAGCATAACATCTAGATAAATCCTAGAGAGAGCCACAAGAACAAGAGAGTTTCAAAATTCAGTGGTTTTAGAGACCAAAGACTTTTTTTTCAGTTCTTATTTAGGTTTATTTAGGGAAAACAACTCATAAGGCCAAATCTTCGTTTCAGAGAATTTTCTTGTGCTAGTATTTTTTACATTCAGAACATGGAAAAATACTCTGAATTGTGAATACTCTGAATGTTGAATTGTGTTTTAACGAATGCAGAAAGACAATTGAGTAACAATGATGCAGTTTTATACAAATATATATGTCTACAATCTTTAGATATACAGGCAAAGTATAGACTCACAGTAATTGAAAACAGATCTTAGAAATAAAGCAAGCTCTCCTGCTTTGAGGATATATTTCATTTTCTCCCAATACCACTATAGGCAAGGAATATCTGAATAATTCAGGGTATGCAAAAGGAAATTCCATTAGAAAAAACAAGAGAAAAATAGATTGTAAGCTGGGAAGTTTCTAGGAATTTTTAAGGTTATTCTCTTCCTGCATCATACTGTAGGTAGATACAAATTAATGTTACCTTTATGTTTGTGTTCAATTATTTGTATGCACATTCGAACACTTGTACTTACACTTGTATATATCTATAGTTGACCTCCTCAAAAAAATGAAATCTTGACTTTTGCACTGGGACAGGTGGTGGTGATGGGTATCTAGTCCCATGTTGGGTGCAGCATGATTGTTTATAAGGTTAACAACAAGCAGCTATTTCCTGGTAACTCTCCTGCTCCCTGAAACGTGTAAGATACTTGAAAAGCTAACAGATATACTCTCCTATGGTATGGGATCAAAGAGGAAGAGACAAGAATCCTGTTCTGTAAAATAGAGTTCAGCCCCCTAATAGGAACCCTTAATAGGGTTCTATAGCCTGAGTCTCGTATATAGTGTATGAGGATTTTCAGGGATCGTATTGTTTTATCTGACCTTATATTCCACCTCAAGCAATTGCTAAAAACATGTTTTTGGAGCTTATTCTATTTACTTCTATTCAGACTAATTTCAAACAAAGTAGGTTGGAGTCCGTATTCTCTAATATTGGTTTGTGACGGTAGTTTTATTTAGAGACTGAGAGAAAAAAAAATATTTTCTGTATTTTTTGTTTCATTCTAACATGCCTCCTTTATATGACCGAAACAAATCTCTCTAGAAAGCAATCCAAAATGCAGGTTTTTCTGGGTATGAAATCTCATTTTAAAATGCTGTGTTTCTAATGTCTTTGTAGCTTTGTTGCCTTGTTCCTCTATTATGAAAGCTTCTTTGTTCCACTTTATTGAAAGGTGAAAATGTACTCCTAGAGCTCAGTGACTTAAGAGTTTTGCCTTATCAAGAGACAACAGAAGGAATATTTGGAACCTGCTAGTACCATCCTTTAGAAATTTGCTGTGTCCCTCCTTGCAATGGTTGTTGTTTTGGTGTTCTTTTTTTTTATTCCATGGCCTTGCAATAAATTCTATAATGCTTTTATTTTCAGTTCTTTTGAAAATGTGACATAATAAATCAATATGTAGTTTGAAGAAAAAGGAATATAATCTTATTTACTTGTCCGTATTTTCTAGGTTAGAACCCCATGTCTGATTAACCTTTTTTGAAGGAAGATAAAATCGTGACTCAAATTTTTCTGTGCTATGACAGTAAATTTACTTAAGTGTATGCAACGATACATAAAATATAAAGATCTTTGGGTTTATTTGAGAATAAAATTGCCTTTGCTCTGAGCTATGTCTTCCGGGTATACTTGAAGTTTTAATTATATTGGCAATTAAGGATGCAGATAAACAATTTTCTATACAGTAGAATTCCCATTGAAATTGACTATCATGGTTAAGCAAAGTGTCAAAATGATCTTAATATTAATATGGAGTCCTGGAATTTTGGAAACCTTATTGAAGGGGAATGTGAAATATAATGATTAGTCAGTTTTCCTAGAAGATAGTTTTTGATTAATAGGAACATATAGGTAAGCTGATATGGTACTTTGTCATGTAATTTTTCTACAGAAGGGCTATAATGTGTGGTATAACTGGTAAATTTATTTTGATAGGCATTCAGTTTTGACAACAGATTTTTTGTAACTCATTTTCCAGTTACTTATGAGTACAAGTTATGGAAAGGATATATATCTGAGTTGAAGAGAACTTAGCCATATCAGGTTAAGAGAGGAAAGACTGAAGGTATGATGCACAGGCATTATCCAGAAGGAGTCAAGTCAAAAAAAGGGGAGTTCTAGCACAGGATGACTTCCATGTGCAGGGGAATGTAAAAAAGTCATAAAAGAAAAATAAAGCCACAACAACAAACATAAAGGTTAGGAAGACAAATGTAAAAACTAAATAAGTTGAAGTAACTAGGGTAGTCTCAGGAGCTGAGCAACATCTATAAAATTATGTAATCAGAAAAGACCAAAATGGAAACAAGAGAAGAGCAAAATAAGAAAGAGAGGAGAAAAAATACAGTTGTTTGGGGGTTTTTTTGGTTTTTTGTTTTGTTTTGGTTTGGTTTTTTCTTTTTTTTTTTTTTCCTTTAAGGAAAGTGTACAGGAGACGGGCTGTGGAAAACAAAGTACACATTATCTTAAGACCTCAAGTCTTTAGTGTCTGTGTAATAGATACTGTCTCTAAGGAAGCACAGAGATGTTATCTGCATTTTCCATAATTTCCTCCCTATTTTGAAGTCCTTCTGAAACTAAAACATCAATGCTAAAGTGTATGCTCCAACATAGGATTAGCACAAAATATCTAGGGCACTAGGCACTCACTGTAAAAAAAAATTACATGCAGTACCAGGAGCAAGAGCCAGAATCAGAATCAGTGATGCCCTTGATCCTCCAAGTAACTTTCAGTGTATTCAGAGTTGCTCATTTTCACTTTTGTTCTGGCACCATAATTTTTTATTCTTCTCTTTTCTGCACCATGTCCAGTTGAAATAAAAGGTCTGGAATGTGAACCTGTCCTAAATGATTTTCTCTTAAAACTTTAGGAATTAAAGTACTTTAAAGTGAACTGGGTCAAAATGTGATCCCAGAAGCAGCCCTTTAAAATACCCTCATCAGCTAATAAGTCCCCCAGGTACCTCACTTATAGAATTCTTTGCATTTAAATTAGTGTAATCATAGTGATTAAGACTTTATTCATTCTGACAAAATACTCTAAATAGCATTAAATCAAATGTTTATGCAAAATGACACATTTATATACATAAAATGTGTCTGCATTTAACCATATCATCCATTTCATGCACTTAATTTAGGAGATCATTGACAACAAGGTAATGTATTCACATCTAAAAATCATTCACATGCTTACTATTATCCCAAGTACAAACATTTGGAAATACAGTTTATACATTCAAAGTAACAACAAACTTAAGTGAATTAAACTCTATTGTTCAGTACAAGTGTATTTTTTCCTGTTTAACAGAACAGTCTCATCCTATTTTTAAACTTGCACTTTTAGCTGTTTTTCTGGTGAACTAAAAACTAGTAAATATCTAAGATTTATTCTTGATCAAGGATTACATTTTTGCACTGCTCTGTTGGTGGTATTACTTGTAAATATACTTTTCATGAGTATTTACATTTTCAAATGACTTCTCAATGCAGAGATCCTATCACACTTGTTTTGCCTTCATAGCCAGAGGTTACAAGAAGCATGAATTTTTCTTATATGCTTATTTTTCTAAAATAATGAAGTCTTTTGAAATAGTGTGATTTGATTGATACAAACTACCAAAAGAAAACCTGTCTTTCCAAGAAGGGCTAATAGGGATTTCAGCTTCTGCTTATTAGAAGGAATGTAGATTTTACATTAATCCACTTATACAAGATTAGTAGACAGAAATGTCCTTATGAGATAGATTTTGATTCCAAAACATGGTATGTGTGGATGTGTGAAATAATTTCTGGAAACACATATACCTGATTTGAACTAAAAAGATGTATAGATTCATATTCTACCTAGAGATAATCCAGAATGAACTCTACAAGTGGTTATAGCTTTGTTTTACAGATTCAGCAAGAACTAAAAGAAAGCTTCTCCACATTTATTTATGGGTGTAGAGGGATTAGAACTTCAATACTTTTTTCATCAAAGTTTTTTTCCATTTTATAGGAATAAATAGTATTCAGCTTTAGGCACTGGGAAACATAAACAAATAATTCTATTAATAGTATGCTGAGATTAATTTTTTTGTTGAAGTTAGTAATATCTTCATTCTTCTGTACTTACAATGAGTTAATTATATATCTGAATGCTTAAAGCTACTTCCACATTAGGCATTGCCATCATTTTTCATGCTCTGGGAGGTTTTTTATTTGTTTGCCTGTGGTTTATTTTTGCATTGGAATATTGAAGCAAACTCCAGGTGCATGATAAAATTTTTCATTACACATCTATTAAAAATTTAAATGAACATTGTTATCTTAAAGTCAGTCACCAAATATAGTGGTAAGACAGAAAACCAAAATAATACACACATATTCACTACCAGCCATGAATCTTTAAAATCTGTTTTAATGATGTACCATAAATATTTTCCTTAGACCCCACAGAGTTTAAAAATTTTCTTGTTAATCAAGCCTTTTGTTCTTTGCATGGTCAAATTTTTTTCAGCAGTGTTGAAATCACTGTAGAGGATTTTTAGGATGAGAATTATCTTCTAGAGGTTTATTACAATATCTACTGAAGAATAACAGGAGGTTGAGATAACTTTAGTTATTTTAAATTAAAAAAACAAAAACCAACCAACCAAAAACTAAACAACAAAAAAGTAAAAGAAAAACTTTGTTTTCTCCCTAAATAAAAACAGGAAATAGTAACAGTTATACATCCATCCACCAGGCATTAACTATACAAAATCATAACTTCTCAAGATCTCTTTAGGAAGTTATTTATGAATAATCCTGGGGGAAATGGGTTAATTTCTTAGTGGTTTGGGGGGATTGTGTATTTTTGGGCTTTTTTGTTGGATTCTTTTCTTTACTTTTCTTTGGGGTTTTTTAGTGTTGTTTTGGTTTTGTTTGTTTGGGGTTTTTTGTTTGTTTGGTTTTTTTATTTAATCATTGTCTTTATTAGCTATAAAGTACCCGTTGTGATTTATTCCACATTAAAATTAATTTCTTCTTTCCTCTCTCATTGCAGAAGCATATTACAGCTATGTTTGCAAAGTGCAGCAGAAGCACAGCAAATTAAAGATTATATTTATTATCTATGTAAACTGTAGAGGAGTTTTAATTTAAATACTTAATATAATATGTGTACTCACGTTGATTCATTTAATCACTTAGCACCATGTAAGTAAAAAGGGAGAACTGCAGGCAAAGAATCTCATGGTTGTAAATTAAACTTTCATTTTAAACGTTTAATCAGATGAACCTAAATCAAATAGTATCAAACAGTGGTATTTATCTCATATATATGTATATCTCCTTTTTCATACTTTTATTCATGCTATTTTCAAATATATTTTCCTTTATTTTAAGATATGAAATATCAAGTTAATAAAATCTAACTCATCTTATAATGTCCACCTGAGGTGTGGATAAATTAAACAAAGCAATTAAATATAAATTAGGGATATATTTTAGAAGTGAGAACTTGCCTTCATAGGTGATTTGTTAAGGAATTCAGGCTGAATCCAAACGTTTTCAGCACCATCCTAAAAGGTCAATTTACTTTCTTACTATAAAATATCATGTTGAATATAAATATAACATAAAAATATTATCTATCTTTTTTTGTTTTCTCTAAGCTACATACATGTACAAAACTAGTTGTAGACAGTTTCTAATTATTCCAATGAGCAAAATTTCAACCTCAGAGTTAACACATAAAATTATAAAACAGTACAATGCTTTAAAACTGAACTTTTTTTTCTTGTTCCAAAAGACTGACTCATGCAGTTCTAAAATTTAAGGAATACATATCAGGCATATGGACTTAATACATGTGTTGAGAACTGTTATAGAAGGGTACACATGGAAAAAATCAGGACATAATCAGGATATATTAACAGAAACAATTACTGAGTAATTCACTCTAAATTATTATCATTATCAGACTGTTCATATTAAACCTGGAGTTTAAAAGGATATACATTCATGATAGATAAATCTTGCATCATATTTAATATGAACAAAAAACTCTGTGTAATCCCGCTTGAGTGTCTTTAAATGAAAGTTCAATAAAAAGTTTTTGAAGTTTTGGTGCCTTGTATGCCTGGATATTGCTGCGTGTAACTATCAGTGATGTCTTACACTTCTCTTTTCTGTAACAGATTTTAATGTATGAACTTGCTTTTATTAGAATGTTTTGAAAGAAGCTTCATAATTTCTACATTATTAATAAGATAATCATTTCCTTATCTGTATTTAAAGTAACACTGCAGCTTGGTTAACTGCTAAGGGGGGTATAATGCTCACAAAAGAAAGAATTCTTATACTACCTTTCTTGTGCCAAGTATCAAGCAGGAAGATGAAAGTAATTCCTGCAACCAGCATATTATGTGACCAGAAAAGAATTGACAGTGAAGAGTGTACAGTTAATTTTTAATTTAAAAAATACCAATTAATGAAAACAAACAAACAAAAAAAAACCCCAAAAAACCAACAAAAAACCCCCAAAACAAGCCATAAAAATCACAGTTAACCAAAACCCATTTAGAAAGGAATGTAATAAAATTATTCACTTAATAGCAAAGTCAACTGTAACATGTTACATGTTCAAAATCTCTTTTTTTCTTAGGTTCCAACCTAAATTTAATTTTTTTTTTTTTTTTTTTTTTTGCATTTGCTAGATGAAATTATCTAAAATGACTTCTTGTGTCTGGATATTTATTCTGCTGATATATTCGCTCATACATCCACTTTCATTAAGACAGAAAAGTAATCATAGATATTCCTTTATTAAAAGGCTAATATCTCTTTTTAAATTCCTAATATTACTGATATTGCAGAGGACATTACTGAAACTCTTTTTGAGTTTTCATCACACAGCATAAAATTTATGAAGGTTTCATTTACCATTATTTACAAAGATGACTTGAATATTTTCTTTAGTTTGATCATTTATGCTAGTGACTCTTGGATTTTTTTTCAGTATTTCTAATTTAATTTTCTTTCTGTTTAGATTTTAATCAGTAGATTTTACTGGCGTCTAATCCCACTTCTTTTTTTCCCTTTCCTAAGCATAACTGCTTTTCTGTGGTTTGTATTACTATTCCTAAATAAAATTTTAATGTGCAAATAACATAAAACATAACAGAAACTATAATAGTTTTTGTTTATTTGTTTGTTGGTTTCTTTTTCATAAATGCTGAAAGTTTTTGTGACTGTACCTATTTTTCTGTATATCAGTATAATAGAAATTATTTTATTTGTAGTAGCTGGTTTTGCTGAATATGTATTTTGATATAAAAAGTGAATTAATCTTCTGTCAGCATAATTTGGTCGTGGTTAATGATGTGCACTTGTATGCTTGTTTTAATTAATTGAATTAATACAATGTTTTTTTTCACATTTTACTGCTGTGTCTTCTTATTAAATAAGTCCTTTTACCTGCTTTAATATCCAATATAGTTTGTATTTCACTGCAGTAGAAATATTAGAAATAAAAAGCATAAGTGACATTGATTAAAAATATTTATTATTGTAAATCACTCATCCTTTAAAAGAGTCATATCAGGTTCATTCAAATTCTTTTTATTTACTATATTCAGTAATACACAACTTAGAAAAGTCAGAAAATACATGTTTTGAGGCAAAAAACTGACTTGAGCAATATATAGCTTTTCATGCTATAAGAAATGCTATGCAAATTAGAAAGCTTAAATCACAGCCCAAATGAACAGCTCAAGTAATGGCAAAAGCCTCTGGAGTACATTTACCCATAAGCAGTAACAAAGTGGTACATGAATTTATACTTCAGCAGAACTGATATTTTAATTGGATACTGTCTAGATTTAAAGTCAGTTATTGCTCTTAAAAAAAAAAATCACTTAAATCACTTTTAGTGAACTCTGGAAGTTTCATAGTGAATGTTGCTCTAAGAAAAAATAATTTTAATGAGGGTTTTATACACATAGATTTTTTTATTATATCTTTTAAAACTCATAATAGTCCATGATCTAATGTATAAAAATAGTGTGAATTATGTTAAACGTAGAAGCTTTCAATCAGAGGATCATTGCTGTTGGCAATGGATTCTGGAGAAAAGCAAGGAGCACTGGCAGCAGTGAGAAGCAAAGGTGGGACACAGGATGGGAACATCAGGGAATGCAGGATCTTATCTGATGAGGGAACCTTCCCTGAGCCAGTCACCCAGACTGGACCGAACAGCAAAAGGCGGATCATGCACCTGGCAGTGGAAGGGATTTAACCATGTGAAAACGATCAGCCCAGCTGATTGCAATGGACAACCATATATATTTCTCAGTGCTGGCACAGGGCAGCATAGAGTCATAGAGCTGTGTTGGTTGGAACAGACATTTACAATCATCCAGTCCAACTGTTAACATAGCATGCTGCAAAATCCACCACTGAACCAGGTCCCTAAGCACCATGTCTTCCAAAAAACTCCCTGGGTGGTGACACAAACATATCCCTGAGTAGCCTGTTCCTGTGCCTGACAACCTTTTCAGTAAGGAATTTTTCCCTAATCTCCAATCTCAACCTCCCCTTGCACAAATTGAAACCATTTCTTTTTACTCTATCTTTTTTTAATTGTGGAGAAGAGACCAGCTCCTGGTTCTCTACAACATCCTTTCAGGTAGCTGTAGAGAGTGATACTGTCCCCCCAAGCCTCCCTTTCTCCAAATAAAACAACCCCAGTTCCCTCAGCCACTCTTCATGGTGAACCACTGTCAAAAATCTGTAGCCTCTGCCTGAAGGTGGAAAGAGTCTACAGAGGGACAGACTGGATCAATGGGCCAAGGTCAATTGTATGAGATTCAACAAGACCACATGTTGGGTCCTGCACTTGGGTCACAACACCATGACAATGCTAAAGGCTTGGGGAAGAGTGGCTGGAAAGATGTCCAGAGGAAAAGGACATCGGGTTGTTGGTCAACACCCAGCTGAACATGAGCCAGCACTGTGGCCGAGAGCATCCTGGTCTGCATCAGGAATAGTGTGGCCAGCAGGAGCAGGGGAATGTCCCCATGTGCTTGACACTGGTGTGGCTGAACCTCAAATACCCTTACTACAAGAAGGACATCAACATGCTGGAGAGAATCCAGAGAATGTCAACAGAGATAGTGAAGTGTTTAGAGCACAAGTCTTGGGGGGACCATTTGAGGGAACTGGGGTTGTACTACATAACCTTTTAAAGAGACGAAATTGAGCCTGTTTTTTAACTTCTGTCTTCTGCTTCTTTGATGTTATTAAATTAAAAGGCATTTGGACCTGGTCCTTAAGGACATAGTTTGGTAATCGACTGTGTTGTCAGTCAAAGGTTGGACTGGATGATCTTGGAGGTCTCTTCCAACCTAAACATTCTGCAATTCTGTGAAATTTCAGCAATGTGGAGTTGAAATATTGTTCAGGTGACAGCTTGAGACTTATGATGTCTCCATTTTTAACCTTGTCATGAAATCTTATTCATTTAAGGGAGTAAATTTTTACTGCTTCTTTATAGTTTGCAATGGTGTGTTGACCCCTCTTTGAACTGGGAAACAAAACTAGAATTGCTTTCAGTAAGCTCTTTCTGGATGTTGTTACAGCTTTACACTTATGATACGCCTTCAGACTTAGCAGTCTACCTTTCATCTGAGAGAGCATTTCCAAGGTCAAAAGAGCAGCTGCCCATTTATTTATTTATTTTGCAACTGCATTTATTTTTATAACAGGTCTTTCAATGAAGAGTTTTTTAATTCCTGTGTGCAGCAAGCATGACAGATCAGCTCCTGGGAGTAGAAGGCGAACAATGCATTTTAAGTGCTATGGACAGAAACATACATGAAGAAGAGTGGAACAACTATACCAAGTATAGTTTATTAAGGACTTGGGTTTATTTATTCCAGAATTTTTACTCTTGTGCAATTGTTATGGCAATTGCTGCCTAATAAAAATGTAGATACCTATTAATAATTTCAGTATTTCCCACAGCACAGGATACTTAAAAACCTTTTAAACTAAGAATAAGATGTGCTTCTACTGTGCAAAATAATCTTGTCAGATACTGTATTTTATTTGTCTAATTACTTTCTTTATCATTTTCTTATCATAGAATCATAGAATCACATAATCATAGAATCATAGAATAATTTGGCTTGGAAGGGACCTCAAAAGGTCTTCTCCACAACTTTTTACTTCTTGGTATATTATATAGTCATAATGCTCCAAATTAGACTTTGAACAACACTGAATATCATACTTATTAGAATATAAAGCCATTACATAATTTTGTATGATGAATATGATGATAAATACTACAAATGTGTAAAACACCATTCCATGTTATCTTTCACATTTTCTGGCAGCTGAATTTTGTTTCTCTTGAGAACTTTTATGAAAGTGACTGAATATGTGTACTTGATAATTAGAATTAATCCAATTTGTCCAGAAATAAAACCTTACTTTCTGTAAGGAAATCTTCTCTTTCAGAATAAAAGGGGTAAGTCGAGTTTCATTTCTTTATCTAGAGCCCTAAATGTGTCTTCTACATGTAAAAGACCTGATCAAAATAAAATATTCTTCTTTTTGAACTCTCATCTTTCTAACTGCAACCTGATAATGTTCAAAATAAAAAAAAAAATACTGAAGTAATGTAAAAAATATTTGAAACTCAAAGCTACATGATTTCTGACTTCATAGAACTTATATGTTTCAAATAGTTCATATTAATGTTCTCTTAACAACTCTTTAAATTTGGGAAGAACTTGAATTATCTTGACACCCTTCTAAAATACAGAAGCTCATTGTGATGCTCACTGAGTTCAAAATTGGGAATCAGCTGTAGTTAATAAACTAAAACACTGGAGTTATAGTACCTCACTGATAATGCATATCGAGATTATTAACTCATTATGTTTTAGGGGACTAAAGTTTTGTGTATATTCAATGAACTATAAAAAAATTATTTATTTTCCCCTGCTCTCCCAATTCTGTTTTCTTCAGAAACCTGAAAGAAAGGTTATAACAGTTGAACCCTGCTATATTGTCTCACAATATGATACTTAAAGGCTAGTTATACAACTAAAAAAAACCTCCAAACTCCCAAACAGGGTGATATCACTCCTTCACAACTCAAAAAAAAAGAATATGAAAGAATCAGTGGAATATAAATCAGCTGAAGATGACAGAAATGTAAAAGCCATGGAGAAGTAGGCCTTTGTTGCTTACATTAATAAATTCATATTGCAATACAACACTATCTTTTCACAAAAGAAATATATTTTTAGTTAACAGAGCTTTAGAAGTCTAGTACAGTTCCCTTTCTTTCCCACTTGTGGCCCATCCCATCAAGTACAAGTCAGAATAGTTAAATGGTGAGGAGAGGGCAGAGTTGCAAAGGCAAGGTATGAGTTTGTAAAGGAATATATGATCAGTCATGATAAAAACAGCAGAGTTCAAGTATGGAGCAAAGGCCCTGAGACTTGACATGGAGAGGTCATTGTAGGCCTTGATGTTAGCATAGCTTTGGTGCAGAATAAAAATCAAACTGGAGAGAATCTATGTTGGACTGAGAGGAAAGGAACTCGAGGCAGTTACTAGAAGCTATGAGTTCAAAGAGTTCATGGATGAAGGGAAGAAGTGATACAGAAAAGAAAGGGGGAAGTTGACCTTCAGAAGCTGTTGGATATTACAGTATGCTTATAGTGTTAGCAAAAGGAAGAGGAGAAAGGACAGCAGGGCTCAAGAAGTCATGATGTTGAAGTGGGAAGAACTGGAGTCACAGGCAGGAGCAAGGGCCAAAGATGGCAGGAGGATATAAGTGAAGAGGTCACTTTGGATCTTGTAGATCTTAACTAGAAACTACAGAGATAATATAGATAAAAGAGAGAACAAATTCTTTTATATACCATAATAATAACTGTCCCACCTTCTCGTTTGGGCTTCATGCTAGCAAAGATGAAACATCAAAAAGAATGGCAATTTGATTCACAGCCAGTAAATAGCTGAAGTCTATGTAAATTCTATAGCCTGACAAAAAAATAAGCTAAATCTAGTAGAGAAAACCAATTTTTTTAAGGGCTTCCCTTTGGTTTATATGTTGGGAGAGAAGAGGGGGAGAAAAAAAAGGGAAAAAAAGCAGAAAAAAGGAAAAACAAGGTAAAAAAAGACCATAACATCTCTTTCCCAAAAGAAGAAAATATTTCATGGTGCTCTATCTTTCAATTGTCAAAAGTAGATGACTTCCTAAGCATTCCTACATTATACATAAGCACTACTCTTACAGGTAACTTCTAGTAAATAATGTATTCCACTGATTCCATTCAGAAGGTAGTACCAAGAGGAAGCCTAATGGTTATATCCAAATCATAAAGTAAATTAAATATGCCATAAATATTTATTCTGAAGAGTGATAGCTGTGTGGATAGTGCCAAAGAATTCTAGTTAAAGCACTGGTTCTTTTTCATTCAAAGTAGAACAGCTCTTCTAATGCTAAATAGTGTGATCAACATGATTTTTAAAATACAGGAGTTCATTACTTCAGTTTTATAAATTCAAAAGCCGTTTCAAACATAAACAAAATTTAAATTGATGAAACTCACATAAACTTTGAAAATAAGACTGTTAAATACCCTGTAACTGAGCTTTCTTAGGTGTCCTGCTTTGCACCAGAATTAAAGTTTGAGTAAAATTAATTTTCTGTCCTGTAATTCTACTTTCAGCTTATTCTCTTCTAAATAGCTGCACTTCCTGAAATTAACAGCAAGTTTCTCAGTCAGTGTCTGCATCTAGGACTGGTAACACTCGATGTTTATAGTTACAGCTAGAGAATGGGATACAGAACCAAGGCCACTGCTCAGTTCTTAAGAACATCTTATGCTCTGGAAAGAGAAAGGGAGCAAAGGGGTCACACCTGCAACCCTCCTTTAAGGAGGAGCACACAAGACAGGTGACCAAAATTGGCCATTCCATATGCTTCATACTCGGTATAAATTTGAGGGATCATGAGGGTCAAGCCCTTCATCCTTTCCTGCCTTCACTGGCGTTCTGGGAGTATTCCATCCATTTGTCTGTCTATGGTCCCAGCTGGTGCCATCCTGAATATGTGTGTTCCTGCCTCCAGCTCCCGACTGCTGCTGACTCCATGAGTCCAGCCTAGGACTTTTCCATGGATGGCTGCCCTGCAGCCTTCGTGGTGACATGAGCATTGTTGGGGGAAAAGGGGTGAGGAATGTGGTATTGTTTTACTGTATGTTTGTATATATTTAATATTTTTTCCCTTTTTATCATAACTGTTTCATTAAATCTGTATAGTTTAGTTTCCAACCTGTAGGTTTCTCTCCCTACAGCACTCCACATGGAGTCTCACAAAAGCTGAATAGAGGGGAATAACCATCTTCCTTGACCTGCTGGCAACACTTCTTTTGATGCAGCCCAGGATGCCCATACTACTACTACTTCTACTACTACTGCTATGAAAAGGGACATAACAAAAGGAGAGAGAAATAAAAACCCAAGGAAGACAAGTGATAGATAATGCAATTGCTCATGACCTGCTGACTGATACCCAGCTAGTTCCCAAGAAGTGATCCCAGAAATCTGCCCCCAGTTCGTACACTGAGCATGATGTGCTATGATATAGAATATACACCTGGCCAAGTTGGATGATCATGCCTATATCTACTGTCAGGCTCTTGTAGAGAAGAAGTTTGGAGGATAGGGGCAGAGTTAGAAATTGAAAAAGTCATTGATTTAATGTAAACATTGCTTGGTAGCAGCTAAAGCTTTGGTGAGTTTCAACATTATTCGCAGCACAGATTCAAAACCTAGCCTCGTGCTAGCCACTATGATGAAAAATAACTTTATCCCAGCTAAAACCAGCACAATAGGCTTCATGTTGCCTCATGCTTTAGCCTTTCTGAGACATCTGAGAATAGGCCCTATGATTCCTCAAAAAAGAGGACTAAATGGGGCTGAATAGAATGAAGCTCTCATTCTTCTTAGAATTACAACAGCCTGCTTTCTGTTCCAGTTTGAAACTTCACAAGTTTCAGTAACAAGTTGCATCGTTTCTCATCTAAGGAAGTCATTTGAAATTCCAGTGAATAAAGGAACTGATTGTTTCATCTTTAATGAAGATTAAGAATATCTGCAGTGTCTCTCTTCTTCCACTTAACTACAGATTATGAGGTAGGAAATATTATAATATAGTAATGGAAATGAAAGCAATAACCTGCCTAGAGGCATAATCTTGGCATTTGTTGAGACACTAATGCCACAGGAAAACTGTGTTGTGCAAATGATAGGCTAAAATCTGCTTTTATTACTGTGTTACAAAGGATGAGCATTACTGCCAGTGTTCAAACGATTCAGCTGATACATTTCACTGGAGTACAACTGTGCTTAAATTACCTTTTTCTTGACTGTCATATTAAACAAAATACACTGAAATTAATTCTCCTATAAATAATTTCCTATGTGTTGGATATCAGATAGGATTCTTTTGTTTTAAACCCAATTAGCAGAAAAATATCAGTTACTGGTAAAGATTATTGTTGGCCTCCATGCAAAATAAATTATTTACAATAGCAAAATCATGTAGTTATAGTCTCCCCACACATGGATAAGACTCACAGAGAGTAGTGCCAGCTGAACATGAGCCAGCAGCATGCCCAGGTGGCCAAAAAGGCCAACAGCATCTGGTTTGTATCAGGAATAGCCGTGGCCAGCAGGAGAAGGGAATTGATTGTGAGGTTGCACCTCAAATACCGTGTTCATTTCTGGGACTCTCACTACAAGAAAGACATTGAGCTGCTTGAGCGAGTTCAGAGAAGGGTAACCAAGCTGGTGAAGGGTCTTGAGAATAATTCCTATTAGGGCAGGCTGTGGGAATTGGGAATGTTTAGTTTGGAGAAGGGGAGGCTGAGAGGAGACTTTATTGCACTCTACAACTACCTGAAAGGAAGTTTTAATGGTACTGCTTATGTGCGCTGAAGCAAAGAGATGCAAGACCTGCATGCATGACAATGGGGTTAAGATAATATTTATTTTATTGTAGACTCCTAAACACAGACATGTTGCTCTGGAAACCACTGGTGGAAGGAAGTTCTGCAGTCTGAATTACTTCTCTCTGGTACTAAATTTTTCATAAGGTGACTACTTTTCTTCCTATGTTAATTAACATATTCTTGGTTATTCTTCTCTTATTCAGAAATTAAAACTGTCTAGGACTTAAACCTTGAATCTGAACACAAATCATCTTAGATTAATTGAAGATATTGATCAGCTATCTCAAGCTGAACGATTGATATACTTTCTCTCCAAGAAAAGATTTCGAAAACCAAACCAACCAACCAAAAATGGTTACTTTTTTAAAGAATAAGGCCTGAATTTATTTGTATTTCTGTGGATTATATTTGTGATGTAAATAAACTAAATAATTTGAAGGAGAAATAAAATAACTAAGAATTTTAGTCTTACCTCACTGAATAATTTAGCTTCTTATACAAAAGCACTTCAGTAAGTGAAATATGAAGTTTTTCTACTTTTTTTTCTTGACAGAAATCTTGTATTTTTAATCAGTGATAGAACTGGTTTATAAGTACTAAACATGATAACAGACTTTGGAAGGCTGAGCACAAAACCACAGCTCTCAGTATTTCATATTGTATTAATTCCAAAATAATGAGAAAAAGTCCTTCAGGAATACAAAACATATTAATGGAAAAAACAAACAAACAAACAAAAAAAAAACCAACAACCCAACCCAAACCAAACAAACAAAATGACAAACCAACCACAGAAAAAAAACAACAACAAACAACAATTTAATCATAAAGTTATTCCAAAACAGATTCTTGTTCTTTTCTATTCTGTACCAGATAAATTAGTCTTGTTAATTTTTGTTTGGCAAATAGAAATATACAAAGGATATTTTAAGAAACAAAGACCCTGAAAAAATTTGCTTAATTTATAAATACCATGCCACACCGAAACAAGAAGGTCTCAATTCATTAAAATAAATAACTATAATTAAAATAATTTGTAAAACTACTAAAACCTAACCACCTAACCCCAAATGTTTTTGTCAGCTTTTATGCACAGACACATACATCCCTATCTTTTATTTTCGTTTGGTTTTAAAGAGATTTTAAATAAAGCACATGAAGAATACCATGTATTTCATGAAGACTTCTCAAATAATACAAAGCTAACAGTTTCTGTGATTGGTGTGGAATCGAGTTGTGCATCTGGTTATCTTTGGTGGTTCAGATCACAGATAGTAATTCTTTAAGATGCTATAAAATTATCTGTATTGTTCATTTTTCTGTTCTCCTCTGGAGGATGGTCTTATCGTAATCTAAAACGGTTATATTATGCACTATTTTAGTGAAGTTCTGTATTTCTTAAAACCCCCAGGAGTATAACAGGTAGCATAACAAAAGTAACTGAAGATACCAGAATCAGGGTAAATAAGGAACATGTGATTGTTTGGAGCATAAAATGAGTAGTAATCATATGAAATTAAACTGCTTAACATTAGAAATAACTTTTTATATTGAATAGTAATATGCTATCATAATCCCCCAAATAATCATGTGAATAAGGAAACAAATCTTATTATAGAATTTTTTTTTTTTAAAGTATGGGTGGAATAAATATATTCTAGAGTCTATGGAGTTTATACAGAAGAATTTTTGTGCACCCTTTCCAGTTTCTATACATATTCTTCCAGGTTTTACTACTTGTAAATAAGCACTTGCCTACAAATAAGTGAACTGCTGACAAAGATATTTTGCATTCAGAACATTCTTTTTTTTATATTCTTTTTTTTTTTTTTTTATACTTTACCTAATAATTTTCTGGACCTTCCTGGGCTATTCAATAGTATCAGTGTATTAAATTCTTATCAGTTATGTTCATGAGAAAGTTTACAGCCATCCCCAGACTGATTACTTCAGTCTTCTCTTGTTCTGTTCTGTTCATCTAAATTATCTTCTTTTAGTCACAGATTTGAAGATTCATAAATCAATAACACACATTTCAACATTCTTCAGTACTTCAGTACTAGTGCAGGACTTTGAAAAACTTGTCCATGTGACTCCCTGTAAACTTGCCCTCATCTTGTCCATGTGACTCCCTGTAAATAGGGAGTCTCCATCTTCCTTGTAACTGCCCTTTAAGTACTGGAACACTGTAATAAGGTCTTCCTTAAACTTTCTCTTCTCAAGGCTGAACAAACCCAGTTTTCTCAGCCTCTCCTTGTATGTCAAGTGCTCTTGCCCTCTGATCATCCTCACTGCTCTTCTTTGGACCCTCTCCAACCAGCCTCCTGTTGGCTTTCTTTGCAGCAACAACATACTGCATGCTCATGTTGAGCCTGTTGTCCACCAAGACCCCCAGGTCCCTTTCCACAAGGCTGCTCTCTAGCCAAATAGATCCCAGTCTGAACTAGGTTAGGGTGTTCCCAGAGGCAAGACCTTGCACTTCTCCACATTGAAATTCATAAAATTCCTGTTAAGCCCACTTCTGCAGTCTGTCTAAGACATTCTGGAGGGTGGCTCTCCCTTCTGGGATGTCAACCTCTCCACTCATCAGGGTGCTCTTGATCCCATCATTCAGGTCACTTATGAAGATGTTAAACATAATCAGGCCTAATATAGATCCCTGCGGGAATCCACTTGTGACCCATTGCCACTTGGAGGAGGAACTATTTACTATTACCCTCAGGGTATGCTCTGTCAGTCAGTTCCCCACCCACTGCACGCACCAGTTGTCCAGGCCATAACGAGACAGTTTCTCAAGGAGGAGGCTGTGGGGCACTGTATCACAGACCTTGGAAAAGTCCAGGTAGATGATGTCCACTGCTTGCCCTGTCTCAGCCAAGCAGACTACTTTGTCATAGAATGTAATCAGGTTTGTTAGGCATGATTTGCCCCTGATATATCCATGTTGACTTTTGCCAATCACATGTTTTTAATTGACCTGTGATAGTCCCCAGGAGGATTTGCTCCATGACTTTCACAGGGACTGAAGTGAAGCTAATGGGTCTATAATTGCCTGGGTCCTCCTTGCCTCCCCCTTCTTAAAGATGGGGGAGACATTAGCTTTCGTCCAGTATTCAGGGTTATCTTCTGATCTCCAAGACATCTCAAAGATTATGGAGAGCAGCTTTGCAACGGCATTGACCAACTCTGTCTTTAACAGTGCTGTTAGGTCCTAGGACATAGGAAAAAAAGTTCAGGTTTAAGCAGACACCAGAGGTGAAGAAGGTGCTGAGAACCTCTGTCTTTTCCACATTGCTGGTAACTCATCTTGGTTGCTAAAATTCCACGTTATTCATTATGATTTTTTTTCTTTAACATTTCTTAATGCAAAGTATACTTGTATATTCTTGTGCCTGCTACTGTTTTTCAAGTATGATAAATCTGCATACACACCATACTGCTTCCCACACATAATGTTTATTCACATGGAAGATGAATTTTCTACTTTTCACATACTTTTTTTAAATGTAGTTGATGCATAATGCATCTTAGCATTCTAAGCCCAATCAGTTACTGTTATGTCCACCATGCAGTAGAAAATGAATCTATTCAACTCTTTCAGGTCATTTATGTCTCTGTGATTTTTACAGTATGCAGTACTTTCATTTTGTAATTATCTGTTTAATCTCCTAGGACCTGATACATTATTTGAATCCTTAATATTGTAGTACTTCTGTTTTATTTTTAACTTTATCCTGACACTTCTTATTACTTGTATTTATGCCTCATTCTTGTGCTGGAACAGTAATAATTATGTTGGCTCCTTGTAGCCATTAAAGAAATTATGCCCTGCTGTATGCTTTTGTAGTATGCACTAACACTTGTACTTCAGTGCTCTTTTGGTGAGTTACTAAGTCTCACTTAGGCAGTTATACCCCTTTGAAGAACTCCTTCATTTAAAAACTGATTCTTGAATTGCTAGAGTAGTGTTTGGATGTTCAATGAGAGAAAATTGCAATGTATCTCCAAGCCAGTGAGATGAAGTTTTAGAAAACTTAAAATAAGTCTACGAATACAAACATGCAAGTCAGATGGAGAGGCTGAGGAAAAATAAAACTTTCTATTTTACATACATATCACTCCTATTATTGTCTTTTATACACACACAACATGACAGTATTTTATTCTCCTTCCCCCATAACAGCATTTGGCAGTTCAACATTCCTTACCTGGGTAGTAAAACTTTTGAGAAAAATCAGATCACCAGTTTCACAACAAAGTTTTAGATGAGCAGTATATTGTTATGTACTGAGACAGAACACTTTTTATGTGCTTGAGTGTAGGCACTTAATGCCTTCTATTCCTCAGTCTTTAACAGTAAGATTAGTTGTTCCCTGAGTACACAGCCCTTTGACCTAGAAGACAGGAATGGGGAACAGAATCAGACAGAATCAAAGAGGAAATGGTTAGTGACCTGCTACATCACTTAGATGCACCTAAGTGGGTGGGGCTAGAATGGGTTACACCCTAGAGTGCTGAGGGAGCTGGCAGATCACCAATCCACTCTCCATCATTTATCAGCAGTCCTGGCTAACTGGGGACGTCCCAGTGGACTGAAAGTTAGCAAATGTGATGCCCATCTTCAAGAAGGGCTGTGAGGAAGATTCAGAGAACTACAGAGCTGTCAGGGTGACCTCAGTGTTGGGGAAGGTGGAACAGATCATCTTGACTGCCATCACAATGGCACGTGCAGGACAACCAGAAGACCAGGCCTCATCAGCATGGGTTCATAAAAGGCAGGTCTAGCTTGATGAACCTAATCTCCTCTCCTCTCATGACAGGGAGAACCACTTAGTGGATGAAGGAAAGGATGTGAATTTAGTCTACCTGGACTTCAATGAAGACCTTGACATTATTCTTCACAATATCCTCATGAAAAAAATGGCTGCCCAAAGCTTGGATGGCCATATGCTCTGCTGGGTCAAACACTGGCTGGATGGTTGAAGACAAACAGTGGTGACAAATAGAATTCAGTCCTGCTGGAGCTAGCCCAAAGGAGAGCCACAAAGATAATCAGAGGACTGGAACACTTTTCTTATGAAGACAGGCTGAGAGAGTTGGGGTGGTTCAGCCTGGGAAAGAGAAGGCTTGCGGGAGACCTTACTGTGGCCTTTCAGTACCTAAAGAGCATTTATAGGAAAGGTGGAAAATAACTTTTCACCAAGGCCAGCATTTACAGGTTAGGGGGCAATAGTTTGAAGTGAAAAAAAAGTAGGCTTAAACTGGACACAAGGAAGGAATTTTTCATGAAGAGGATGGTGAGACACTGGAATTCCTCATGCCATATACAGAATGAATTGTAATATCTTATTGTAATAATTAAATTAATACATTTGAGAAAAAAACATAAATTAATTTGGAAATAGAAACCAGAAACACACATGTTGAACAAAACATATGTTTCTACATTCTCAAATGTCCTTGTACTGACTTATAAGGCAGTAAGGTAAACTTGCAAATACAGGATAAGTTTAAAGATACTAATTAGGACATTCAGAACTTCATTTTTCTTCATAAGTGAAGTATGCATCATCTGGTTGTTTTTACTCAATTCATATTTCTCCTCTGTAAACTCTGTAAAAGGTTTCAAAGTATCAGCATTTCTTACATGGCCCTCCAGCCTGAATAAAGTCAATAAAAAGATAGAATATCATAGAAATCGGAGACTGTGTTGGCATTATCTAGTTATCAGACAGCAAATCATTATACAGTTGTTAAGTTCATAAATGTTTTGTCTTTCCATAGACATGTCTTCTTGTCTAAGGAAAATGAGAGCAGGTTTTCACTGCACTTCAGAAGTTCCACAAACGTTCTATGATATAGCTTGTTGAAAATGTATAATAAAAAAAAAAATGAAAACCACTGGATTTTCTCTATTTGATGGACTGTATTAGCAAGGGAAGGTATACATGGAAATTTGGAGTAACCCAGGAGGGAACCAATCTTCTTCAGTATGCAATGAACAATATTTAGCAACTCATATCATCTAGCTATTTCCTGATTAAAAAAGAGAGCTTGGTTACTGGCACTCTTAATTAACCTGTCTGATAGAATATTTCCCTTAGGGAATAAAAAACAATTTAATCTTTCTAGATTAAAATTTATCTGAGACAGGGAAGACTACTTACTATCACATTTGAAAGTGAACAGGAAGACACTCAACACTTTTCCTCTTATTGATGGAAAATGTTACAAAAGAATGAGTCATAGATGATGTATGCCTAGTCTTAAGAGAGCTTTAGTCTTTATTCTCATTATAGGAGAAACATCTTACCCCAACAGATGAGAGATAAATCTTCACTAGAACTATTCAACATGTTCCTGCCAAATTTTTTGCAATAAAGATACAGTGCAAGTATTAACCCTTTTGTTCCTTTTGTTCTAAACTGCCTACAGAAGAGCAGTCCCTCACCTAAAAACAGTTCCTGTACAAAACCAGACAACTCCTCTCTCTGTTAAAATGGAAAATTCCATTGCTAACTTGTGAATATATTGATTAATTTAAAGATATGCTGCCAATGAGAAAGGGAAAAGAAATCTGAGCAAAGCAATCTATTTAAACTAATATTTACATTTCCAGCTTACTTTATTTAATCTTTTAATCTGCAATTACATTTTTCTATCACTCCCCCCTTTTTTTTTTACCCTTACTTTTCATATGCACACCTGTTCATCATAAATGGCCATGATTATATTAAAAAGGGTGATGGTGCTATCAACTTCACTAATTCTGAGTTCAGTCCAGAAAGAACAAAAAGCCTGCATATAACATGTACAGTTTCATCCTTGGACTGTGAGTTTCCAGTATCTGGGAAATAGTTAATCCTCTTTGAACTTTTTCTTTTTTCTCTAGATTCTACATTACTCAGCTTTACCTTAAAGACTTCAGTGGCATCATAATTGATTTGTTTTGAGAAGTCTTGATATGAGAGATTTTCAATAGAATTATTGATCTAAGAGAATACAAAGGACATTTTCAGCTAGTTTAAAGGTATCTGTAAAGGTCCATATTAGCTTACAGTTATTCTTTTTGCCAAAAACCAATACAAGTATAAAATATGTGGTTGAGGATCCTGAGGTCTTCCATATCAACTATGTGGCTGAACAAGAACAAGTACAATATTGCAAGTACAGATTCAGTACTACTAGAAGTAAATACTGTGTTTGTTACATGCCTATACCACAGAAGACCCATAATCTTCCAAGAAAAGATTGTTTCAGGAAGTAAAAGAAAAAAGACAAAAGTTCTCCATTTGATTGATTTATCATAAAAAGGATTTTTTTCTAGACTTTTTGTTGAAATTTATGAAAATATATAAACATGTATACAGAACAGAATCATAGAATGTCTTGTGTTGGAGGGACCTTAAAGATCATATAGTTCCAATCCCCCTTCCATGGGCAGGGACATCTACCACTAGATCAGGTTGCTCAAAGCCCCATCCAACCTGGCTTTGAACACTTCCAAGGATGGGACATCCACCTCTTCCCTGGGCAACCTGTTTCAGTGTCTCACCACCCTCACACTAAAGAATTTCTTCCTGATATAAGTGCTAAATCTATGCTCTTCCAGTTTAAAACCATTACCACTCATCACTGTCTATCCTTGCAAAAAAGTCCATCTTGAGCTTTCTCATAGACCCCCTTCAATTACTTGGAAAGCGTCTATAAGGTTTCCCTGGAGCCCACTCTTCTTCAGGCTGAAAAACCCTGTCAGCCTGTCCTGGAGAGGTGCTTCAGCCCTCTGATCATCTTCAGGACCTTCCTATGGATTCACTCTCAAGCTCCATGTCCTTTCTGTGCTGGGGACTTCAGAACGGACAGAGTACTCTAGATGGGGTCTCACAAGAGCAGAGTAGAAAGGAAGAATTACCTTCCTTGGCTTGCTGGCCCCAATTCCAAAAAAATAAAAAGAAAAAAAATATCCAGGATGTGGTTGGCTTTCTGGGTGGCACGAGCACACACATTGATGGCTCATATTGATCCTTTTATCAACCAACACCCCAAATACTTCTCCTGAGGGCTGTTCTCAATCCATTCTCTGCCCAGCCTGTATCTGTGCTTGGGATGGTTCCAACCCAGGTGCAGAACCTTGCACTTAGCCTTGTTCAGCTCCATGCAGTTTGCAGAAGACCAGCTCTCAAGCTTGTCAGGGTCCCCCTGGATGGCATCCCTTTGCTCCAGCATCTTGCCTGCACCACACAGCTCGGTGCAGTTACCCAACTAGCTGAGGGTGCACTCAGTTCCACTGTCTGTGTCACAAAGATATTAAAACACACAGAGTTCCATTAATGAATGAAGGAAAGATTGTATTTTTAAATTAGCTAAAGCTGTTGCATCAATGCAGGTGATGACCTCTCACCTTTTCCAGTAACTCTTTCTAGTTTTTTTTTTCTGTTTGTATCAAATTTTGAATGATTCAGGTATAACAAGGCCAGGGTCACGTTTTGTCTGATATATCTAGGTATGAAACTACTTACTATTTTTGTTTAAAAAAACTGTTTCATAGTTTCAGTACTATCAGAGACAAAACAGTTCTGAACAATTTTTAAAGATATTCCAGTGGATGACTAATGGAAACCTATTTTGAGGATTTAGGACTTTTTCCACTGTACTCAATGCAGATGGAGAATTGGATTCACAAAATACCAAGAGTAGTTTACTTCCTCCTCTCAAAAAAAACTACTTTTCTTAAAATGATCCTTATAATTTCTTTCACAAACACAATTTTCTCTCATCTTTGAAAGAGTGTCATCAGTTTTTATATTGTTTCACTTGCTAAGAAGATAAAAAGACCCATAGTTGAGTGAATTCCCTGAGCTGCAATGATATTTTGTTTTTTCTAATAAGAACAATCTGATCAAAGAAGGCTCATCAAACCTGGAAAAACAGCAGAGAATGGCTATGGGGTTGTTTCTGGAAAGAGAGGATGCCTCTCCACAAACTTCTGTACATCCAGATTGAAACCACACTTTATTTGTGATTGACTACATTGACTACTAGCAGTAGATTACTTGACAAACCACAAGCAGTAAAAATAGTTTTGCATTTTATGGTAATAAATTCATACTTACATATATAGGATATTAAAAGGATCAATTTCAGTTCTTCATGTCCAGTCCTCAAGCAGGACACCTGCACAAGTATTCATTTCTGCTTCACTCTTCATACAGCCTAAAGGCAGCTCTGCTTATGCTATCAATTACAGGAAGCTTCTGCAGATTTTTGTGCCATTCTGTACATGACTGAGTTAATATATGCCCTCTAAAATGCCTGGAAAATATTACAACAGAAGGCTCCTAATTTTCAAGACATATAGCTTCCTCCAACAGATTTCTGTTTTTCTTTGGGATGTAACTTTCTGATAGTATAATTAATGGCACTATTAACTCAATTAAGCCATTTATACTTCTTTGTTAAATGGTCATTACTTTTGTTATGCCCTAAAACAAATTTCTTTCAAGGGCTGCTCTCCTTTAGTGATCAATAATTGGCCATCTGTGTTTATAGCCCTAGGACCTCTGCTATCGTCTCATGCTTGTACTCTTAAGGCTCCCCACTGAAACATTCATTTTACATAAATTTTTATTCTAAGGTCATTGTTAGTTCATTCTATTCAGCAACCGTTGCTTAGATGATTATAAATGAATATGCATGTAACACTTTCTCAGATATGCATTATAAATAGCTAATTATTACAACAGTGATTGTCATTACTATATTTGTATGCTTAAATTCCTTTGCTTCTCCTCAGTGTACAGCTTTATGTTAGAGAATATTAGAGAAAATAGTTCTCCCTTGGTGGTGGCAAAGGTAATCATGGAAACCTAACAAATACCACCCTTCTTAAGCCATCACACTGACCAAAGCAGCTCCCTAAAAAAAGAATCCCTCTAATAAATAAATGTTGACTACTCTACATATTAACCGTTGAAAATATAACAGATTAGAAACAAGTAGAAGACTTGTTGCTTTGCTGGGCACACACTTCTTGAATAATTTTTTCTTTTCCAGGAAACACAGAAAAGGACAGGTGTATTCTTGACAGGTGTATTCTCTACCTTGTTGCAGTAAAGAAAGATCACTTTAATATTATACACCTGTGTACCAGGTTTACATGGCAAGATTTTGGTGGAAGAGGGAGTACAGGGGTGGCTTCTGTGAGAAGATGCCAGAAGCTTCACCTATGTCTGATAAAGCCAGTGTCAGCTGGCTCCAAGACAAACCTGTCACTAGGCAAAGCCAAGCCCATCAGCAACAGTTGGTTGTGCCTCAGAAAGAGCTTTAAAGAAAGTGTCTGTATGTGGAGGGGTGGGAAGAGGAAGGGGGAAGGGAGTGAGGGTGGAAACTGCTGCACAACAGCATGCTGGAGAGAAGAGTGAGAATATATGGGAGAAAAAACTCTGCAGACAACAAGGTCAGCGAAAAAGGGGGAGGAGGTACTGGAGCAGATATTTTCAACCAGCCTGTAGTGAAGACCAATGCTGATGCAGGTTGTCTCCCTGCAACCCATGGAGATTAATGTTGAAGCAGATATCCACCTGCAGCCCATGGAGGACCTTATGACAGAGCTGATGGTTGGTCTTAAGGAGGCTGAGACCCTGTGGAGAGCCTTTCATGGAATAGGCTCATGACAAAACCTGTGATGCCTTTGAAAGAAGAATGTGTTCTGGAGCAGGACTTGGTGACCCTGTGGGGGACCCATGATGGAGGAGCTGGTTCCTGAAGGAATGAATTCCATGGAAATGACATATGATGGACCAGCTTATGAAAAACTGCAGCCTGTGAGAACAACTGATGTTGTAGAAGTTGATGGAGGACTGTGTTCCATGGGAGACAACCCACAGTGGGGCAAGGGAAGAGTGTAAGGAAGAAAGAATGACAGAAATAAAGTGCAATGAACTGACCACAACCCCCATTCCCCATTTTCCCGTGCAGCTTTGGGAGGGGAGAGGCAGAAATATCAGCAGTGAAGTCAAGCCTGAGAAGGGAGGGGTAGGTGAAAGGCGTTTTAAGATTTGTTTTTATTTCTCATCATCCCACCTACTTCTGAGCCTACGAACATATTTTTCTCTCCCTGTCCAGTTGAGTGCACACATGGTGTCCAGCCAAGAGCAACCCACCACAACTTAGCTGTTGGACAACATGAAGCTAAAGGACATCCTTGGCTGCAGTGACCATGAAATGGTGGAATTCAGGATACTTAGGGAAACAAGGAGGGTGTGTAGCAAGCTCACCACTCTGGAGAGGAGATTTTGACCTCTTCAGGAACATGTTTGGTAGCATACTAAGTGATAAAGCACTGGAGGGGAGAGGAGCCCAATGATGTTGATTAATATTAAAGGATCACTTCCTCCAAGCCCCAGCAATCCATCCCAACAAAGAGGGAGGCAGATTTCTGAGAAATCACAGTACTGTTTCTATAATGGCTTTATTAAACAACCTGTTTGATTCTGACATAGTGTGACAAGTACTGGAAAAACATTTAGGTGTGGGAACAATGGAACAATGATTATCATCCCAACAAAATTTAGACTTCTCAGGTTTTGTGGTTATTTTGTTGTTTTGTTTTTTTTCAAATGTACATAGCTTGTAGCCCCCTGCCCTTACATTCATTCTCTCACATAAGCAGGCATCTCCCTCACATTTTATAACATTCCTAGAATGTTTAAAAAGCTAAGTTTAAAGTCTGTGTAATTGATATTTATACATTATCAGTCTGGCTTAAGTTGGCAAACTTATTAGCCAGATGCCTACATAGAGAAAACCACCATAACACTGCTAAAACAGAAAATTCAGATTGATGAAAGAAAGATTGCAGAATGCAAGAAGAAAGTATATCGGGAGAAAATAAGCTAATTCTTTTTAAAAACCCACATACCTGTGAATAAAGTGAGGAATAAGCTGTTTCCTGTATTTCACACATTGTAGTATTTTATGATTTTTTTTTTCCTTTTGGTATTCACAGATATGTGCTTTTTTTTTTTAAAGAAGGAAGGAAGGAAGGAAGGAAGGAAGGAAGGAAGGAAGGAAGGAAGGAAGGAAGGAAGGAAGGAAGGAAGGAAGGAAGGAAGGAAGGAAGGAAGGAAGGAAGGAAGGAAGGAAGGAAGGAAGGAAGGAAGGAAGGAAGGAAGGAAGGAAGGAAGGAAGGAAGGAAGGAAGGAAGGAAGGAAGGAAGGAAGGAAGGAAGGAAGGAAGGAAGGAAGGAAGGAAGGAAGGAAGGAAGGAAGGAAGGAAGGAAGGAAGGAAGGAAGGAAGGAAGGAAGGAAGGAAGGAAGGAAGGAAGGAAGGAAGGAAGGAAGGAAGGAAGGAAGGAAGGAAGGAAGGAAGGAAGGAAGGAAGGAAGGAAGGAAGGAAGGAAGGAAGGAAGGAAGGAAGGAAGGAAGGAAGGAAGGAAGGAAGGAAGGAGATTAGTAATATAATTGAAAGCAAGTAACTTTGTGTGTTTTGATGGAAGTAACATGCTGTATGAACCCGGGAAAATTTTCAGAAAACATTTATAACCTGATAACAAGCTACTCTGGGATTTCAGTTTTGTCAACACATAAAATGAAGTAGGACAATTCTCCCAAAGGCCTTTATGTTCTGCTGGAATATTTTGTAATTGAGTATACTCTCCAGCAGAGATTCACAGCTATGCCTACTTATATGCAGAAAACAGAAAATCTTATCCTGTCTTCTTTGAAAGCTCCCATCACTATCTGCTTTTACAGAGAAATGTAAATAGAATGTATAATAAAAGCACAGAAATTTTTATATTTTTAAAATATCATTGTGCTTCCTTTCAACCAATGGTTATATGACCCCTTGGGCATATATGAGAAATAATCAAAAGCTGATAATTTGTAGATCATTACTCACACTGCAGCTGCTCTAAAATGATGTAGTCTTGTGCCATCCGTGGCAATGTTTTCTTATTTCACTGCATCAGTAGTGTATGCAGTTCTGTGAAAAGTGTAGAAAAGTTTTATTAGCGCTACCCAGCCTACATGCAATATACTTTTTAATCTGATTCTCTAAAAAAATGATAAAATGAATGAAGTATAGCTATGCATGGAATCCTTCAAACTGTTAAGTTTTTTGAGTTCCTTGTGTAAGTGATATGAATCATGGTCTTAATAACAAGATATTTCTTCAACAAACTTAAGCAAAATAATACCACTTCTTTTGATACTCTATTGCAGATACTGGCTTAGAGTTTGTTTCTTTGTTTTTCCCCCACATTCAAACAGGTGCACCTTGTGTGAATTCGCATAAGCTGGAAATCTGACAAAAACATTAGCAAATAAAATGTATCACACTTACTTACCCTAATCCCCACCCCAGTACCCATGCTTTGGCAAATTTCTATCTGGACTAATTTCAGTCAGTATAGTTTTGCCATACAATAGAATATCAAAAAAGACATAATTTTTTTTCAGCTGATTGTAACTTGTGCCATTTATACTAGCTGCTTGCCATAGTTTGATAAATTGAATTAGAACTGCCAACTCTGCAAAATGGAGTCACAAAACACATTGCAGGGAGTAACTTGTTTATGCTCAGACACCATCAGCTATTTACAGGAGGCAGATGGATTTACCCTTCTTAAGCAAAAAAATCTATGCAGAAGAAAATCTGGTTTGCTATCTATCTGCTTTATTTATGCAAGCAGTTCTTAGAAAGAGCACAGCTGCAAAACAGCACTGTAATCAGGAAGACAAGAAGTACTAACACAGAGAGTTTTGTAAAACCACAGGGGTAAAGCAGCATGCTTTGTAAAACTCTGTAAAATATAAATAAAGTTTAAGCATAAAATGTATTGGATCCCAATTCATATTTACAGAATTTGATTAACAAAAAAAAAAAAAAACCAACAAAAAAAACCCCCACAAATATTTTGGAATGGCCTGATATATTCAGAGATCACATGTTTTGAGACCATAAAATATTAGATGATTAAAATCTGAAGTTCCAGTAATAATTAAAAGAGTAATTGGAAGCAAATATAGTTTGGCATCTACTGTTAGCATTTTATCCAGAACTAGAAGAAATAAAGAACTCCCTAAAGAATCTGCATGTTAAATGAATGCTAAAATACTGGTGCTGCAGCAGTCTGAAAATAGAAGAAAATACTCAGAGTTTTTTGAGCTCATCTTTTGGAGCATGCTTTTGTATGCAGGATTCATATGCAGTACAGAATTAGTTTTCTTGTCTTTTTTAATACAGAAGTATTCCTGGAATATGCCTTATACATATTAAAAAAATGATATTTGCACTGATTTCAAGAGTACTTTAATTAGGCTTAATTTATTTTTTTTAAAGCAAAAGACTGAAGTTCTCCAAGGCAAATAAATTTTACCACCCTCAAGAGCCTTGCAATTCTAAAGATGATGCATGCAAGTCTGTGAAATAGTTAAATCTCGTTACTGAGTTCTCAACTGAGCAGTAGTCTCATTGAAGTTAATTGGGTTATTTAAGTTATTAAGTAGTCAGCAATAGGAATAAAATTGCACAATATATCTCTGTTGTTTCTGGATCAGAGGTGTCTGTAGCCCCTTGGACTGTTTGCATGGCTTTGATCTCCGTTCCTGAAAGCTGATATTAAATATACACATGCACACTTCGCTTTTTTTCCTCTTCCTTTTTTTTTTTTTTTTTTTTTCTGAAACACTGAACTCAGAGGATGCAGCTTGAGATGAGTTCTGCAATGGACTGTGGGAAATACACATGATCAGAGAAAGGTACTGATACAACAAGTGTTACAAGGACTGCAATAAGTCACTTCTTTACACCAATCTCTGAACAGTTACTTCAAAGCAGGAACACAGTACTGTTGATCTGCTGCTAGTAAAATAAATAAATAAGCGAAGTAAAACTAAAACTAATCTAAGCAGTCACAAAAAGAGAACTAAAGGTCAGAACCTAAGATGTTAACAGAATAAGAAGTTCTTATTTAATGACAGCCCTGTCTAAGCAAGCAAAACCAGATGGTTCCCACAGAAAGAACATTGAGCATCCCTTGCTTCCTGAGTGGGTGCTCTAATCATAATAATTTTAGACTAGAGTGGATAAATAAGAACCCAGGAGCTATCTTTGAGTGTCTGAACACTGTTTCCAAGTGCTATCTGATGTGGCTTGAGAGATGAAATGAAAGCTTGGGACTGCGGAAGACCTGAGCTCTTTCAGACTGGCTGTGGGAAGCCAGACCACGTACCCTGGGGAAGACCAGGAAGCACAAGACAACTGTGCTTAGGCAACTAAGGTGCAAAGGAATACAAAATACATAGAAAAGAACCCAAAATATGACTGCTTGCAAATGGTGAGGAGCCAAGTATCTGACTTTCTACTAGGTCTACATTTTCCTCCTGAGTGCCCCTTGCAGTGCTTCTTCAAGACAATCCAGGAGCACAGGGCAAAAAATGTGTCTGAAACTCATAGCAGCCACCTCTATTTCTTTCATTAAAACATCATCTAGATCATCCAGCTTAACCTTTGACCAACACTGTAAGCTAACTACTAAACCATGTCCTTAAGGACCAGGTCCAAACACATTTTAAATACCTCCAGGGATGGTGACTCCACGACTGCTCTGGGCAGACCATTCCAATGCCTGAGAACCCTCTCAGTGAAAAAATGTTTCCTAACATCCAGCCTAAACCTCCCCTGGTGCAGCTTCCATCCATTCCCTCTGGTCCTTTCACAGTTTACTGAGGAGAAGAGTCTGTTTCCCTCCTCTGTCCAACCTCTCTTGAGGTAGTTGAAGAGAGAGATCCATAAGGTCTTCTCTCAGCCTCCTCTTCTCCAGACTAAACGACCCCAGCTCCCTCAGCCACTCCTCACACGACTTGTGCTCCAGGCCCTTCATGAGCTTTGTTGCTCTTCTCTGTAGACACTTCAGCACTTCTATGTCCTTCTGATAGAGAGGTGCCAAGATCTGAACACAGTGCTCAAGATGTGGCCTCAGTTTGAGAACAAATTTGTATTAAAATAACAATAAACCAAAACAAATTTATGTTGGTCTGAGACCTAATTGGTTTGGAAGAAGTTAAAGAAATGGGTATTGTGCCTTGTGAAAATTTTATTTCTCTCCTGAAAATTTAGATTGTCTTTATTTCTGTGAAAGCAAAAAGAGAGAGAAAGAAAAAAAAAGGAAAAGGAAAAAGAAAAAAGAAAAAGGGGAAAAAAAAAAAAAAAAAAAAAAAAGAAGGAAAAAGGGGGAGGTTTAAGAAGGTGTGAAAAGTTTTTCTGTGTAAAGAGATTTTTAAGAGGGTAAAGTTATCTGCCTTATTTTCTGAGAACAGAAGTTTCTTCATATTTTCAAAGGAAGGCAGGAGGTAGAAGAGTCCTATTCCTATAGTTTTGAAACAGACAGAGATGTTTTTCCCCATTCCAGGATGATACATTCCATTCCATGGAACTGATCTCTTTTGCTGTGCATCTCTGTAGGCACAGTGCTTTGTCTTTTATTAGTCAGTTTTTCTAGCACCCAATGTCCCCTCCTCAGTTGAGAAGGGGAATCAGGAAAAGATAAGAAGATGTGTCAGGTTTAAATGGAAACAGTTTAATATAATAATAACCCTAATTCCAATAGTAATATAAAGTATAGAAAATTATGCTTATCAAACACTGTGAGTACCACAGCTCCAGTGAGCATAATGGTCAGAGTAATGGGAGCAGAAGATGGGTGAGTATGGCTCCAACTATGCAGCCATTGAAGAAAGAGACCCATCCTCAGCAAACTTTCCAGTTTACAGTGAGTGTGATGTTTATGGAACAGAATATTTTTTTTGGCCATGTTAGGTCAGCTGCCCTGCCTTTGACTCCTCCTAGCTTTAGCACCTGGATAACTCAAAACTCAAGACCTTGATCACTAAAGAAACCTGCATGCCATTGCTGGCCATGTAATATAGCAAAGTGCCTTATCAACTTTGTTGTCACAAGATAGAGTGCTTCAGTCTTCTCAAAAATGTAGTTTACCTGAAGAAAAAATTAAATTATTCTGTATCTCTACCCCAGTGAAACCAGGGCATGCTGCCATTTCCTGTGAAAAGGTCACAGGCTATGTATTAAGCTCATAACATAGACACTGGGACTTTTCACTTAGTCTAAACTCATCTTGGCTTACCTGGAAAATTGTTTTAGCTAGTAACAGCAATTTATCTACTGACCTGGCAACTGTTAGCTTTGCAAGTGCTCGCTCAGTTTTCCTTTGGCACATGACCTTGATAAAAAAAATTTCTTGGCGTAGGACAGTGAATGAAAATCTTCTGTTTCTGTGTGTGAAATAGACTCTCAGGGGGTTAGGAAGGACGCCTGCCCAAAATGGAACATGTGAAAAAGGTAGATGGCTGTCAGAAAGATTAAACAATAACAAAGGAATTACAAAGAAGGAGTAACCCTGGAAAGAAATACAGAGGAAGAAGGGACATGTGTGACATAGGACAAGACAGTGGAAAGGCAGCAGCAGCTATCATAGGAGGTTTGTCACTGGCCAGGGATGAGATTGGAGCAACAGGAAAATACCTGAAAATTTCCATATATGTAGTTTTAATTGTATATATTTTGTAAAATATGTTTGTGTATTGTAACTAGATTAATTATAATTCTCTGGTAGACTACACTTTAGTTAAACTAAAGAAATAAAAATTCCTAGCTTTGGATATACATTGTACATCCTTTTGCCTGTGACATATTTTGAGCACAAAAAACTGGTGGGAATCCAATCAACCTATTCTGATACAATAACACATTGGTAACAGCTTGAAGGCTATGCAGCAACTGAAAAGAGAAAAGACTGCAACTGTGATTCAGTTTTCAAATTAATTTTTTATTTCTCACCTAAATTCAGTCTTCACTGTCTATATCTAGTTTTTTTTTTTCTTGACTATTAGTTTTGTTACATTGAGAGTCTGTTTTAACTAGAGGCAGTCAAGTTCTACTTGTTTGTATCAGATTACAGATATTCTCTGTTTTCCCTTAGTTCATCCTGAAAATAGAGGATGACAACTAAAACTTTTTAAGCAAAATTCAGGTTAATCAGATCTTTATTTTTCTTTTGGTTTGGATGCTGTTGCTACTGTAAATTGATGATTAATGAGCCATTGTTAAGAGCCATAGTTCAAAACAAAGGACATTAATAAAAATAAACATATTTTTAAGCCATTAGAATCAGCTTAAACCCCTTGGTTATCTTACGTTGCACCTATATTACTAAAATAAAAGGGCCCACCACAGCTCTCTGGCACTGGCAGCTCAGATCCATCCAATGTATCTCTTATTCTGTGAAACACTGTGATGGAGTCTGCTTGTCATCAGACCATGCTAACTTAAAACTCCAGGAACCCTCTGGAGGAATTCTAACTGGGTAAAGAAAAACATGTCAAGAAACATCCCAGTCATTTAACAGCAGAGATTACTGAGTTCCCATACCTGGAGACATTTCCTGGTTATTTTACTAGTGCATACATATGTTTAATTACTTTACATAATAAATGTAGGGGTTCTTCTGTTACCTGTAAGTGGGAACCTCACATGAGAAGCTTTTATTCAGGTATGAATTCACAGTTAGCCACAGAAGTGGAATAGTATATTGTATTATAAATATATATTTTTAAAAATACGTATTAAACCCATATAGGAGTTTCTGTGGATCATAGGATAGTTTGATGTACTGAAATCTCTAACAGGTATTCGAATGAAAACTGAAAATTTAATGACTACATATAAATTATACTATTATGATATTAAATATTTGCCCCTTAACATTTTCTGTTAATTATACACTAAGGCTGTACAACACAGAACCACAACCACTGTGGAATCAGCTTTCTTGAGGTTTCAGATGAAAGCCCAACAGATTTTTACAAACCTATTCATAAGTTTATAAGAACTTCACTGATCTAAGCTATAATTCTACAATTTAACACATACTTCAGTGCATGCATGTGTTATTTAGAGCATGCATTTCATTAGGAAATGAAATAAAATTGAAAGCATTTTCAAGAATTGACAGATAATAACAAATCTTTTTTGAAATAATGAAAAAGACACTGAATGTCTTACACTGGAAAAAGAAAAAAATAACAGCTACTTAAGCACTGAAAGTTTGTTTTAGAGCTTTATTGTAAGTGCCTGGATTGGGAAAAAATCCAAAACCAAAATATCCCAAACCAAAAAACCTTACAAAACTTTACGATCCAGTGTAGAAAATATATAGAAATCGTATAGAGAAGCCATTTTCTCTTTCCTTCTCTTTGCAGAAGTCTTCATTTGCCTACTTTTCATAGGATTATCAGCTTCACTTCACGTAAATGAAGCTAAATGTAGTGCGATACATATTCTTAGCTCATAAGCTTAGCTATATATTAGTTTAGTCAAATATCTTGTGAAGCACTGGTCACATTTTTTTCTTAACTATCAATTTAACAGTATTTCTGGGAGAGATAATATTTGGTAATCAGAAAACTAATTCTTACAAGAAGTTAACTTACACTGCACAAATTAAACTGCATGTTAGTTTTTTATCATTCTGATTGGAAAAGACCTTTAAGATCGTGACATTGAACTATTAACCTAACTCTGCCAAGTCCAGTGCTAAGCCATATTCCTGAGCACAGCATCTACTCACATTTTAAACACAGCCATGTATGTATACTGATTCAACCACTTCCCTAGGCAGCTTGTTCCAGTCAAGAAGTTTCTTCTAATACCCAATAAAAACCTCCCCTGGCTCAACCTGAGAATATTTCCACTTGTCCTATTGCTTGTTGCTTGGAAGAAGAGACCAACACCCACCTTGATTTCCAGGTAATCATAGTGAGTTATAAGGTCCTCCCTCAGTCTCCTTTCCTTCAGGTTAAATAATCCCAATTATTTCAGATGCTCCTCATAAAACTTGCTATCCAGACCCTTCACCAGCTTCATCATCCCACTCTGGACACACTTCAGCACCCCAGTATCTTTCTTGTAGTTGAAAGCCCAAAACTTAACACAGTTTTTGAGGTGTGTTCTCACCTGTGATGAGTACAGGGGGGAAATGACTTCCCTAGTCCTACTTCCCACACAATTTCTGGCATAGGTCATGATGCTGTTGGCCTTCTTGGCTACTTGAGCCCATTGCTGGCTCATATTCAGCCTGGTGTCAATCACCACCCCCAGGTCCTTTTTCTCTGGGTAACTTTCCAGCCACTCTTCTCTAAGCCTCTAGCATTGCCTGGGGTTGTTGTGACCAAAGTTCAGGACCCAGCACTTGAACTTGTTGAAACTCATACTGTTGCCTTTGGCCCATCAACCCAGCCTGCCCAGGTCCTGCTGGAGAGCCTTTCTACCCTCAAGCAGATCAACGCTCCTGCACAACTTGGTTCCATCAGCAAACTCTCTGAGGAAGCACTCAATCCCTTCATCCAGATCATTTATAGAGATATGAAACAAAACTATCCCCAGAAACAGAACTGAGCCCTAGAAAACACTGATTGCTTTTAACCATCAGCTGTACTTAACTCCATTCACCATACCTCTTTATACTGGGCTATCTAGGTGCTTTTTTACCCAATGAAGAGTACACTAGTCTAGGCCATATGTAGCCAGTTTCTCCAGGAGGATTCTGAGAGAAACAATGTCAAAGGCTTTATTGAGGTCCAAGGTAAGTAACATCCACAGCCTTTCCCTCACCCACTAAACGTGTCACTTTGTCATAGAAGGAGATCAGGCTCAACAAGCAAGACCTTCCTTTCATGAACCCATGATGACTGGGTCTCATCACCTGGTTGTCCTGCACGTGCTGCATAGTGGCACTCATGATGATCTGCTCCATAAAGTTCCTCAGCCCCAAAATTGGACTAGCAGGCCTGTAGTTCCCAGGATCCTTCTTCTGTCCCCTCTTGTAGATGGGGGTTACATTTGCCAGTCTCTAGTCCACTGGGACCTAACCAGTTAGACAGGGCTGCTGGCATAAGATGGAAAGTGGATTGTTGAGTTGTTCTGTAAAGTCCCATCTGGCCCAACAGACTTGTGTATGTCTAAGTAGTGTAGCAAGTGGATAACCCATTTCCCCTTAGATAATAGGGGTTTTGATCTGCTTCCCATCCCTGTCTTCAAACTCAGGGGGCTAGGTACTTAAATAAAAACTGGTCTTTCTACTAGAAACTGAGGCAAAGGCAGTATTAAGTACCTCAGACTTTTCCTCAGCCTTGATCACTACGTTTCCCCTGCATTCTCATTAACTCTCCTCATGTTGCTCATGTACTTGTAGAAATATTTCTTGTTGTCTTTGACAGCTGCAGCCAGATTGATTTGCAGTTGGGTTTTGGCCCTTCTAATTTTTTCCCTTCATAGCATCACAGCATCTTTATAGTTCCTCTCAGCGGCCTATCCTTATTTCTAAAGGTCATAAATTATCGTTTTTTCCCCTGAGTTTCAACCAGATTTCTTTATTCAGACAAGCCGGTTGTCTTCCCTGCTTGCCATCTTTTGGCAAATGAGGACAACCTGACCATGCATCTTTAAGATTTCTTTTTTGAAAGATGTCCAGTTTTCCAGCCTTCCTGGACTCCTTTGGCCTTCAGGACTGCCTCCCAAGGGACTCTGTCAACCAATCTCCAAAACAGGTCAAAGTCTGCCTGCTTTCATGAGATTATAATTGAATCTGACATACTATTTTATATGCTTGAGTTCAGATTAAATTAAGCCACCTTAGAATGCACTTTCAAAAATTCATTGTTTGTTTCACTAATACTGTTAAATACCTATGTCCCCACTGTTAACATGATCTACCTTTGTATTTCTTCCACTTCTATTACATGCTCCACAGAGACAAAGAAGGTGGACGGTTGTCAGCTCTTGTCACTTGAATAATAAACACAGAATTTCCATGGCTACCAGTGTTTGCAAGGTACTTTCTTTATATCAGTACCTTATTTTTTTTTCTTGGAGCAATGAGATATTTTTAAAAAATAACATCAGGAGAACAGCTAATTAAATTTTCTTGAGTTTAGTGTCAGTGCTAGGTTTAACACTGACACATAATACACACTGATACTGAAATACAATATGTATTTAGGTATCACAGAGAAACAAAACCTAAATGTCATTAAAAGATTTCAGAACAATGCTAAAGTAATAGTTGTACTTTTGCAACAAACACTAATTATGCTACTAATTATGTTACTGCTTCTTTTAGGGCCAAGGTTAGATAATTTGCTTTCCTTATTTCCACTATGAGTGCGTGCTGTTGCTAGACATAGGACAAGATTAAGTTTAAGGAGCATATATATCCCTATTTGGGGACTGGACATGATACTATCAGTCATAAACAAGAAAATCTGGAAGATAAAGAAGACTGGATACTGGTCTCCTTTAGTATCAGCTTGTGTCATGGATGAGCTCTCAGAGTTGATCACCTCTGCTTTGAGGAGAAACCACCAAGACTGCACCCATCAGTACTAATGCTATAACATGAGCTCCATGGCACTGTGTGTGCACAGCTAACTTCAGAAAAGATGGTTGAAGAGTTGTGTATGCACAGTATATAAATTGATCCCTAGCACAACATGTGTTGCTAATGAATCTATGAATGCGGTAATGTTTGGCTTCAAAACTTAAATTTAATTAATAATTTTCAATCCTGTAAACACTCTTATCACCCCACAAACTTTTATTCCATAACAAAGGTAGAGATATATTCATCTTCAACAATTTCAACATAGTGTCATATAGTCTGAACTAAAGAAAACCTAACTATACTGACAAAGTAATCATATCATTATTCCAAAGGTATGACATAACACTCAAAGAAAACCACAAGTTGGTGTAGGAGCTTTTGAGGAGGCCAGCCAAAATCAATCTTAACACAAGCCATGGTACACTATTTAGCTAGAGGTTAATAAGCAGCCTGGAACACATCAATTTCTCTGTGTAAATGGAATTGCAGTAGCCACTTTCCAAAACACTAAATATGCAGAAGATCAAAGCAAGTGCTAAATTAGGTAAATTTTGATAGAACAGATGTTACAATTTAGAAAGGACAGGTCATTAAATTCAAATGTGTTGAGGTATTGTTTTGATCGCAGCTATAAATCTTGGGGGGAAAAAAGAAAGGCAGTCAATAGGGAATCACTTGTAGCACACACTGGGTGGGGGCAGGAGGAAGATGATATATTTTTAAAACCCTTTGTAGAAAAGGTAAATCTAGACGTGACTTACAAGGAAATTGGTTGTGTTTGCTTACACAGTGATCAGGCAAACATTATTGTTGCTAATATCATACTTTAGTGCATTGGACAATCAAATACTTTCTTACATAGTTGTTTTCTTCTAACAAAAGTACCCTAGTAAGGCCCCACATATTTTGATAAGTACTGTGGGTTGAAGGTAACTATGAACATTCATCAAACTACCACAAATACATACTGAGGTTGGATATATATTGCAGTTTATGGGTAGACGATTATGGAGTGATGATTAAAAGGAGATTTTACTAGTCCTATTTTTCATGCAGTAAATCCAATTGTAGTAGAATAGCATAAGCTTTATACATAACAGGCTTAAGTATAAGGTTACACTGGAGTTAAAAACACAAAAGCAATCTTATTAGGGCAAAACAAATGCTTCATGCAGAGTGGCATGCTGTTATTAACAGTGATCTGAAGATTCTTACAAAAAAAATATAAGAAAGAAACTCAAATAAGTTTCATTGTTTCATTTTGGGATGTTCTCCAAGCTTCTAATAATTAAAATCTTGCTGGACAATTGTATTAAATAGCATAAAGGTATCCCTTCATACTTCTACTGTTACTTGCCAGTATATTTCACTAACTAATCAACCTATATATATATATACATATATATATATACATATACACACACATTTATGTGTATAGATATATATAATTTGATTTTAAATCTTCTACTTTATTATTTAGTAACAATTTTTAATGGGTTTTTTTTTAACATCATGAGAAATAACACATTCTTTACCCATCCATGAGTCTAGGCCACTAGTATATCCCCTTCTAGCTACTGTTTTCCAAGATGATGAGTCCTAGTCTATTACTTTTCTTCTTATGAAAGTTATTCTGTACCTCTGATCACCCTTGATTTTCTTTGTATCTATTACATAGTCCACTATTTGCTGTGGAAAGAATTACAAACACTCTCCAAGGGTTATATACTTCATACAGCTCTATGTTAGCGTAATTATGGTTTTTTTTCCTTTTTTTCCTTTTCTAAAATATCTTCACATTATTTGCCAAGCAGAAAAATAATGACCATTTAACAGATGCTTTCAGATAATTATCCACAAAGACTCCAGTATTTGTTCACATTCCACTAGTAGCAACTATACAGGCAATAATATACAGTGTTTTTCTCTTCATTGTGCATCCCTCATGAGACTTTGTTGAAGAATGGAATTCTGAATGCAGTTCTAGTAGTCAAGAATATCTTTGATCTTATCAGTCTTTTTCACCGGCAACATACAATGGTATTTTAAAAACTGAGAATAATTTGTGACTTTTCTCTGAAGATCACAGAATCACAGAATTATTGAGGCTGAAAAAGACTGCTGAGATCATCTAGTCCATCCTATGACCTAACACTACCACATCAGCTAGGATATTGCACTGAGTGCCACATCCAACCTTTCCTTAAACGCCTCCAGGGACGGTGACTCCACCACTTCCCTGGGCAGTCCATTCTCTCTCTGTGAGGAAGTGCTTCCTGATACCCAACCTAAACTTCCCCTGGCTCAGCTTCAGGCCATGCCAAAAACAGGTTTGACAAATAAGAAAGGTAAGGCCAGATGATGAAACAGCTTATAGTCACCTCTTCTATCACACAAGAATTCAGAGCAAATAGTAACCTTACACAAGTTGCAGCAGAAATGATACTCATGTCGGAATCTATTAAAAAAAAAAATAATAATAAAAAGAAATCAGAGCTCAGAATCAGTCCTACTTGGTAGTGAAAGAATGAACAAAAGAGGATGATTTTTTTTTTTTTTTTTTGTCTCTTAAATCAAGACTGAGTGATGTCCAGCAAAGAGCTAGTTTAAAAATGAAGGATTGGTGTAACAAACTGAATAATTCTTAGCTTTGATCTTGCAGCAGTAAAAGTTTTATCAGCTTTGATTTAGTTTTCCTCATCTATAATGTGCAGTTCTGCAGACTATCTGATGTCTGAGTCAGCATTTCTTTTTTATTTTGTTTTACAACTAATGTTCACTGCACTTTCATTCCACCAACAAGTAGTTTAGATTCAAATTTTAAATTCTAGTACCTCTGAAAAGAAGCTTAGATATAGCACTGACAGTTACACTGCAAATTCTGATTGTCCATTGTGCTAGCATTACTCTCCACACAAAGGTGTCTGCTTATATTAATATGAAGAAGTTTCCATACAACTTCACAGTAATTTGGATAATCTAGTCACACTTAAGAATGGAGAGGGTGGAACTGTCCAGGCTTGTGTCTGATGTGGACACAGGCTGAAAGAATTGGGCTTGTTCAGCCTAGAGAACAGAAGGCTCCTAGGATATCTTAGAGCAGCCTTCTAGTGCCTGAAGAGGGCATGTAGAGATAGGACAAGGTGTAATGGTTTTAAGCTGGAAAAGGTTTGACTTAGCTTAGACACTAGGAAGAAATTTCTTACTGTGAGGATGATGAGAAATCAGAACAGGTTGCTTGAAGAAGTTGTGGATGCACCCTCATTGGAATTGTTCCAAGTCACGTTGGATGGGGCTTTGGACAACTTGATCTAGTGAAAGATGTCCCTGCCCATGGCAGGGAGCTGGAACTGGATTATCTTAAAGATCCTTTTCAACACAAAATATTTTCTAATTCCATGAGGCTGTGATTCTAAGACTAACAGAAATTACTTTAACTATTAGAAAATCCTTATCGTCATTGCCAATATATCAGCAAACAACATGGCAGAAAACAGATCAACAAAACTTTGAAAAATTCACCCTGTCCATCTGTGTGATATATCAGCTGTAGGATTTAATATACACTAAGCACTACTGGTATCAAGATTGCTTCTTAAAAACAAAACAAAACAAAACAAAAAATCACAATAATACAGTTTACTGTGAGATTGCTCAAGAATTGGAACAAGTTGCCCAGAGAGGTTCTGGAGTCTCCATCCTTAGAGATAATAAAACCACAACTGGACATGGTCCTGGACAACATTCTGTAGCTCACTCTACTCATGCAAGGCATTAGAGAAGATGATCTCAGGAGGTCCTTTCCATATTGAATGATTCTGCGATTATGTGTAATTTTGTGATATCTTTATTGAAATTAAATAACAATAGAGGTTTTGATTAAATAACTAGTGTAAGTGAAGGCAGAAATTGATCAGAAACAAGTGATACTAAAATCATACATCTCTTCTTAGGCTCTAGCTGGGGGAAAACTCACAAATTTGTGGTATTCATGGTATTGGACTAATAAGGGTTTGATACAGTGAAAAAAAAAAAATCCTAACCCTCTGACTATCTGGCAAAACTGCTGTTGAAAAAATTAAAAACTATGTGTTATAATGTTTTTAGGTTATCAGTACTTAGGACACAAAACAATTCCAATGATAAGCCTGAAGTGTAAAAAAAGGATACAGAAAATCTCAGAACAAAGACAGCTTATGAAATCCTGACAGTGTATAAAAGATGTAGGCAGCCTGTACACTCACTTAGGGTGTGATTCCCTCTGTGAAAAGCCATCAGAAACCTATAATGCATTTAGCTCCCACTTACAGTCTATACGAAGTGTTTAAATGGGACTTATGGGCTGCCTATGTATCACTCTGATGATCTTTGGCAGAACATAGGGTCTGATCAACTTACTGCTTCATATGGAGGTACTTCTGTATCTCACAAAGTGATTTAATGGGGCTCAGCAAAGATACAGAGATATCCATTATGAATGCATCAGTCTTAGAGAACCAGGGACATAGTCTTCTTCTGGAAAAGTGAAATTCTCAGAGCTTTCATCACTCCTGAAGTTCTGGAAGGACTTCTAGTGGAGCCTATATTTTTTGTAGTTTGCTTTTTCCTATATTTTTTGTAGTCATTAAAAAGATAAAAATAATACCAATCCATCATCTTGTTGGTTTTTTGGTTACTTTTAAATTTATTTAAGTAATCCAGATGAAGGTTTTCTCCTGGATTTTTGTTTAGATGTGATTAGTCTTCCTTTCTATGTGGACATTCTGCAAGAACCACCCTTTCTTAAATAAAGTTCAGGGATATTTGGTGCTATATGTAAAAAGCAAAGCTAATATTACTTACAGAGATACATTTTCCCACAAACACATGCCCCTCCCATCTCCACCCCCTCAAAAAAAAAAAAGTCATTAAAATAAATAGGCAATAGCCTAGGGATAATGTAGCCTGATCATTTTTATGTGCAGTAGAGTGTTCAGGAGATAATTCAGCCTTCATCAAATGTAAAAGCAGCCCTACATGCTTGAATATACAATCTGTGATAGAATTGTCACAGAAGCATAGAATGGCTTGGGTTGGAAGGGACCCCTGAGGTCATCTAGTTCTAAACTTCCTGCCATAGGTAGTGACACATTTCTGTAAACCAGGTTGCTCATAGTCCCAGCCAAATGGTATAATTTTCTTTTTGATAACATTTATTCAATAACTCAAACTAATGTTCCTTCCTAATTCAAGCAAAAAATACATGCAAATATATAATGCATTTTCTGCATATCTGTATAAAATGAAAGCCTTGAGGATCAATATGCCATACGGGACAGTTTCTATTGGACAGCTTGCTTGTCTCATTTCCCAAGTTTTCTTCCCTTTGTGGAACTGTTCTGTGATAGCCTCTTCTCCCACTTTCCAACTTAGTACCTCAAAGTACTTGACAAACCCTTTTTTAAATTGTTTTTAATTAGTTATGTTGTGTTTAGTGAATGCTTTTTCCAGAAAGGATTCATTGGGTTTGAGTACTAAAGTAATTAGAAAGTTCAAGTAAGTTTTCCAGTTCTCATTCTTTCAGAGAAAAAAAACAACATATAAACAAAAAAATCTCCATAATGAAAAACCCAGAAACCACCAAGGCCCACCTATCCACTTCTCTATTTAGTTTGTCAACATCTGTCTCAGTAAAATAGCTCTTCAGACACCAGTAACTGCATTGTGTAGGTTGTGTGAGCACTGGCATCTAACCTGATATGGCACAGATGGCTTCAGGTCTTCTCCACAAGGCAGGGTCATTTATGCCTAGTGACACAACTGTTAGACCCAGTTGAATCTCTCCGAAGTGCTCAGGTATCTCAAAATGACATTAGATTCATCTCTTTTGAACAAATTAGGCACTGATTTGAATTCTGTTCTCTTTCACATATGCAAATCTATCTGTATATAGTCTGCAGCTGAACCTCTAATCTGTAGACCCTAAATTTGTATGAATTACTCTAGTGCTGGATTTAGGATAAAATTTTATAGTACCTAATATTCTCAGGCCCTGAGTTTATCCACAAAAGTGAAATCAATCAGATGTAAAACAGCTCAAATCATAACAGGTCAGGATTAATCTAGATGTAGCTCAAAGCTGTTGGGAGGAAGTGTGAAAATGACATCTGGGAAAAAGGTAACATGCTTTGTAAGACTAATGCTTTCTGGATCTAAAGTAGTCTGAATATCCAATTTTATTCTTCAATGAGAATAAGTCAAGTCCTAATTTGGTCCTACAGCCTGCAGTTCATTGTGTTTGCTTGACGTCAGAGTTAGTCACTTTACGTTCTTTTCTTAGTCACTGGAGAGAAATAGATATTTCTTCAAATATAAGTATCTAAAATAAGCCAGCTTACTCAGACCCTCTAAGTGTTACCCATTATTTATATGAGTTATCATGACTAGTTCAGATACAGATTCTGCACTGTAGACATTTATTAGGTGTTAATCCACCTTGTAAATTTTTTTGTTTGTTTGATAAGATTAATCCTTCACAAATAACCTTAGTTACTTAATGCCTTCACTCTTTTTGCAAGGTGGGGGTTGGTATCTTCTCCCAAGTACCAAGTGATAGAGCAAGAGCAAATGTCCTATAGTTGCACCAGGAGAGGTTCAGACTGGATATTAAAAAAAAATTTCTTTCCTAAAAGGGTCTTCAGACACTGGAACAGGCTGCCCAAGGAAGTGGTTGAGTCACCATCCCTGAGGTATTTAAAAGGTGTGGGGCTTAGGGACTTAGTTTAGTAGTTGACTTGGCCAAATTAGGTTTGAGGTTGGACTTGATGATCTTTAAGGTCTTTTCTAACCTGATTGATTCTACAGTTCTACGATTCTATAATTCTACAGATTGTATATATGAATAGTATTTTTCTAAATTAAAATTTTATGTGTTTCTTTCTAGCAGCTATTCATGAGTGTTTTGTTTTAAAATACAGAGACAAATGTGGAGATTTCCACTAGTATATTTTCTCTTAAGTTTTACTTAAAGACATTCACAGATAAATGAATAATTCCTCCAAGCCTACTGAAGAAAGTCAAACTCTTCTAGGTTGTTCTTTTAGCAGATAAAAATATTCTTTTCAGTTATCAGATGTTATTCCTCAATAAGAAAGAATAACCAGCTTAGATTCCCTGTGTAAGTAGCAGGACACATTTCCAGAGCCTGATTCATATACTAGATAGAATATCTTTTGGATAGTTCTTTCTACATTAATATGCTGAGGGTGACAACATGCTCACCTTATGCACTTAGATTACTGAGTCAGCCTCTGTGAATCCAACCCTAAGAATCTAGGCCTGTATTTTCACATAGAAGTTTCCAATGCCACAAAAATTGTCTAAGAACAAAAAACCAAAAAGTCACATCTCAAAGGTCAAACCTTTGTTACTTGCAGTTGTCTATGCTGTACTGAATATATAATGAGATATAGGAAATCTTACTGAATTAATGAAACATATTAAGATTAATAATTACATATGTAAAACTTATAAAATTGATTCTGTTCTGAAATAAAAAGGCCAGTGAACACACATTCAACACTACCAACACAATTTTTTTTCCAATTGCATCTTTTCTCCTTTTAACAAAACCCTAGCACTTAAGGAAAATACTGGTCTGTGTAAATTCAATAGAAAATTTGCATTTTCAACATCAGAACAGGGTTGGGACATACAGAAAGTAATGTGTCACAAATAATAGAACAATTTTTTAAAAGCAGTTACACACTTTCCTGCAAACATTGCCGTTAACTCAGAGTGAAAGAAAAATATTTTTCATTTAATTTTTATACAATATGTGGAAATCAAATGGGGCTATGTGTGACTTTTGAATATAATTCATGCTGGAATTTAAGTTACTGTTTACGTTAGAAGAAAATCCACCAGCTAAGAAACCTTCTGTAATTCTGTATAGCTAAGTAGAAAGGATGAACATATGCCTTTCACTCTCAGAGTTTCTATCAGGTCTTTCTTTTCAGATTAGAGAACAACAGCAACATCACCACAAAAGTATTTCCTCAAGTGTCTTGCCCATAAGCACTGACAGTTAAAGTACACTAGCTGGTAAAGATATGATTTTTAATCCTTCTGAAGATGGCTAACAAAGTTATAAGAAGTGACTCCATGCACTTCCAGAAAAGAAGGCCCCAAGCCACAGGGTATTTTTTAATGTCTCTTTTCTTTCCTAAGTATTATTAACTCAGCAGATCCCCATCTGCAAGATTGTCCTCTTCCTGTCTTTTATCCTTACCATTAGATTATGTGATTAAAGGCAAATCACGATAAACACAAAGGCGTGGTGAGGATTAGAAAAATAAGGACAGGAAGAGGAGCCTCAATTATCTGGGTTTCTCAGAGAACAGGAACAGTTGTGTCCTGGGTGCTCCCAGGGACACCAGAGAGAGCAATGAACCATTTCTACTGCTATCAGGCAGCTTGAATATGAATGCCAAGAGGAGTTAGCCGGAGAAAATATCACCTTAAAGGATCATCTTGCAGATTGGAAGGGTTATTACCTACACAAGAATAGAATTCAGGAAAATAGGGATTGTATAAAAGTTATGATGGGATGATTTTAAGTGGATTGTGGGAATGTGAGACACATGGATGCTTAGAAGAAGGAAGGGAGGAGGGTGTAATCAAGGTGTATTAGGGTCGAAAAAGGATGGGAAACAAAAAACCAAAAAGTATAAAAATGGTGGGTCTTATGTAAATTGGTTACTGCTCAGTACTGTTTTGTGACTATTCCCTGTACCTTATCACAATAGTATATCTGGTCTTACTAAACTTTATTGATGCCTTTTTTCCCCTACATGATAGGAGTCTCTACTTTTTGTTGATGAATTGTGGTTTAAGTTGGTAGGCAGCTAAACACAACGCAGCCACTTCCTCACTATCCCCCTTCAGTGGGATGGGGAAGAGAATAGGAAGCATAAAAGTGAGAAAACTTGTGGGTTGAAATAAGACTGTTTAATAGGTAAAGCAAAAGCTGCACGTGCAAGCAAAGTAAAATAAGGAATCCATTCACTGTTTCCCATTAGTAGATGGGTGTTTGGCCATCTCCAGGAAAATAACATTTTATCACATGATGGTTACTTGGGAAGACAGATTAATTTATTACAAGTTCCCCCTCTTCCTTCTTCTTTCCCTTGCTTATGTTGCTGAGGACAACTTCATATGGTATGGGATATCCTTCTCATCAGTTGAGGTCATATGTCTTGTGTCCCCTCCCAAGCTCTTTTCCACTTCTTGCTGGCAGGACAGTGTAAGAAGCAGAAAAGTCTTGATGGTGTGCAAGCACTGCTTGGCAATAATGAAAACGTGGATGTGCTGTCAGCACTTTTGGTCTCAAATTGAAAACAGCACCAGACAAGCTACTATGAAAACCACCAACTCTGTCCTGACAAAAAAACTGGGTGTGAGCAACTGGACAGATGGGTTGTATATTTCCCCACAGAACATTAGCCTTGTGCTTATGCATGAATGTAATTAACTAGTGAACTTCAAGCCAGAGTAGTTAGCAAGTAGCTGACAAGAAGGTTTAGGAGCAAGATACTGGGGACACCATCGATCTGGGAACACGATAATGGAAAGGGGATGTGAATCTCTGGTCTTTGTGCCTTTTAATGCTGGCAGTTTAAGTAATCTGGGTCTAATTACTGAGTAGACTGAGTGTCTACCCCTTATAGTGTACATAAATATGTATGCATGTATATGGACAGGTTTTTGGTCAGCAGATTTCAATCTTCATCAGTAGGGAGGAGAAAGCTATTATCCCATCCATGCTTTTTTGAGTGCTGTGTTTTCTGTCTGTGTTGCTCCATGTGGTTAGTCATTTGTATGTGTATTGAACATGTGTATATTCGTGCTTGTGTGTCAATCAGGAATTTGTGCTCACCCTTGCCACTGACTGGACCAGGGGACATAGAGGCAAAATAACCTCATACTCACCAGGCTAATGGATTGAGCAACCCCAAACACTTACACTGCTGATGCTGCCAAAAACATTTTTATTGAACCTTCTCTCCCTTTTGACCGCAGTGGAAAATGTGGAACACAATAAAACATATGTCTGATTCCAGGAGTTTTAATGTGTGCATTACCACAATTTCTAAATTATTTCTACAAGAGCAAGTCAGAAGTGGACTATTATTGACTTCTTTCATCCCTTGAGTATAAGACCTGTCTAGAGAATACAATTTTATATGTAGAAGTGGCCCACTTTCTTTCTGTCCCAAAATAAAATTATATTGTGTGAAACCTTACAACAGTTTTTCTCTCATGTCCACTGAAAGCTTTCTCCCTTCAGAAATTCTGTGAAGAGTGGGGTTGTACTGCAGAGAGCTCACTGCCTCTGGCATGAGCATGTTCCCCGTTGGGATCCAATGAAGTTAACTGGAAGAGGATGAAAGAATTGGGCACAATGATGATGTACTCCTGGTGGGTCCATTCATAGGCAGAGCACATCAGTCAGAAGTATTTTCAAAGCATACCAAGAAAGAATAAAACTGTTTGGAGCTGGAGGAACATTTTATCTACATCTTGCCTTGGGACAAACACAGTGACATTTCCATAATGGATAGAAATGGGTAAAGGCATTTCTCGTAGTGATGATTTGCTACAGGATCTTGTCAGATTATTCCATTTGCAAAAAGCAAATGCTGATTTTTCACAACTCTTTAACAAAGGAGGCAAATGTCTGTAATGAAGAGTTAGCTGTCACCCCTTTCTTTCTTTCTAAATTAATGTTTTAATTATTTTCAGAAAGACTGAATAAGTTACTAGAATTCATCTACTGGTCTTCACTAAAAAGATAACAACCTTACCAATCTAGTATGGTACCTTTGGGAAGGAGAGAAGGGGTATGTTCATCCGTATACTAAAATTGCATCAATTTATACTTGATAGCATTAGAGGGGCTTTTGACATGATGAGGATTATTACCTAGAATTAAATTACTTTTAGTAATACCAATTAAACCTTCAATGACACTAGGAATTCAGTTCGCAGGAACAAAATTATTTATGAAACACTTAAGAAACTATTATAATCTGAAATCTGGTGCTTTCTTAGAATGGAAGATTCAAAAACTTTCATGGGAAGATGTTACTGGCATCACTAGTTCTTTAACTTTGTCAGTTTCAAGGTAGCTGATGTATTTTTGAAAGAAGAATATGTTGGCTAATTGCAACAGAAATAGGATTAGTTCAAATATTCCAGATAATGTTTGATAAAACCAACGTAATCTTAAGAAATATATATCATTGTAGATACAGCTTATCTACCATTTTTATGTGGGATTCATATATTTATCTAAATTTGTGTGACAATGTGTATGCATGTGAGCCAAGGATTCAATTCAGATGAAGCACACGTATAACATCATTTTGTATGCTCTAAGATACTCTTCTGGGCTTCCAGCTACTGCTTTAGATCTCTTTATTTATTTTATCTAAGTATCTAAAATAAATACAACTGTACCTAATTAGTAAAGCACAGGATAATCCAAAAGGCCTATATTTATTTGTTGAGGTCTTTGTTTTGATACAGTGACTTTGTTTCTTTCTTTTGTGTACTTCAAGAGACGTTTTTTGGAGTTTTTTTCCCATATTAAATAGTACTCACAGGTCATTATTTCTAGCAGTTCACAGAATATTACATCACTGCATAGCTGGAATATCTATTCTTAACTATACCTTAAAAGATATTTGCAACAGAAGTGAGAACCAATCATAGTTGAAACCTAAGCAAACTAAATAAATTAAATAAGATCAAATACCAGTGATCTTTTGCTGTTATGCTGAATGCTGATTATTTGCACAACTGTGTAAACCCATTGTTTGCTATCTGCCTTGACCTTTTTAAGTCCTTCAGCATTATTACATTATTTATTAAATATGAATTACTGACAGAATAATGTTGATTTTTCAGAATGGTTTACAATAGATCTCACTGATCTATAAAACAGTCCATGTCTGATTATACTCTACCATCAGTTTGGTCTCTCTCTTATTTTTTTATTATTTTTTTTTTCAGGGAAATTATTTAAACTATTTAAATCTATGCTACTAATATAAGTTCAAAAGTATAAATTTGACCAAAGATGACACCTATAAATCTAAGTGTCTTTTATGAGCAAAACATATTGAAATTCCTGGTATTAAAAGTATTTTTTTTAAATCTCACTTAGGATAAAAGATTATGATCTAAATACAAGTAGCAAGTAGTCCAAAAGAAGCAACAGTAACTTTTTTTTTTTAAATGTAGGAACAGACTATGCAT